>NC_052158.1:103684469-103910763 GCF_902713615.1 Scyliorhinus canicula
TTTATTTTAAAAAAGAATTTGTACTAAGGAATGCAAAGCTATTTCAAAATGTGCAGATGATATGAAACTGATGTGTAATTACAAGGAATAATGTGACAAAATACAGGAAGACATTAATTAACTTGCAGAGCGGACCTGTAATGGCAAATAATTACAATATAGATAAGTATGATTGTTTTGATAAGAATAAGGAAGATGTGTACTACTTGGATCATAAAAATCAGTATGAAGTAGGAGACAAAGGATCCTAGACGAATAGAATTCAAAAGCAAAGAGGTTATGTTAAATCGGGAACTCCAATGGGACCGGGCGTGTAAGTAGCGCACAGTTCTGGTCTCCGTGTGATATAGAGGCATTAGAAAATGTGCAAAAAAGATTTCTAAGAATGACAATCAGACCCGAGATATTGTACCTATCAGGAAGATTGAAGCAAAAGGGCTGCCTTTTTCTAGAAAAGAGATGGCCGAGGGGTGACCAGACAGGGGCCTTAAGATTATGGAGCTCGATGCCATAGAAGTCATAAATAAATCCAACAGGGAATTCAGGAAAACCTTCTGGGATAAATGTGGAACAGGCCCCAAACTTTAGCTCTGCTGCTCTCTCCACAGATCTGCCAGACCTGCACTTTCTGTTTTGGTTGGAGGCTTGTGTTGAGCAGAAATGTTGGCATAGATGCATTAGTCCTGCTTCTGCTCTGTAGATTCAATTGTCTGGAGTGAGCGGTCAGTGCATTTAAAAAAAAATGTGAACCACACACAAACACGTCAATATAGTGCAAAATAAACAAAGTACATAATTTGTTAAATTTTCCCCCCTTTAAATCCGCAGATTTCCCCCCCCCCCCCCCCCAACAACCAATTCATCAAACTCGGACAGAAACAGCCTCCAAACCACATCTACACCCGTCCTCTGGCCCCCTAAGAGCAAGCTTTATCCTCTCCACCCTAGACAATTCATACAAATTCCCATACCAAGCCATGACCTCCAGCAGAACCGGTGAACTCCAGTACAGTAGTATCTGCCACTGGGCAATCCGAGAAGCGAAGGTCATATCAGTTCCTTCCCCTCCTGCAGCCCCGACGCCTTAAATACCATCATAAAGTCCGGCATAATCCTGACCCCCACAACTCCTAACAAACTCTCAAATTCCCTCTCCCAAAAACTACCCAACTTTGCACACCGCCAAACATGTGAACATAATTTGCCGGTCCCCTCCCACACATCATCTACCCCTGGGAAAAACCCACTCATCTGGATAGAACATAGAACAGTACAGCACAGAACAGGCCCTTCGGCCCTCGATGTTGTGCCGACCAATGATCACCCTATTCAAACCCACATATCCAGCCTATACCCGTAACCCAAGAACACCCCCCCTTAACCTTACTTTTTAGGACACTACGGGCAATTTAGCATAGCCATTTACCTAACCCGACATCTTTGGACTGTGGGAGGAAACCGGAGCACCCGGAGGGAACCCACGCACACACGGGGAGGACGTGCAGATTCCGCACAGACAGTGACCCAGCCGGGAATCGAACCTGGGACCCTGGAGCTGTGAAGCATTTATGCTAACCACCATGCTACCGCGCTGCCCCTGGAAGAATCATCTTCCATTCACCGTCCAATGAGTGCAAACCGTCCACCGTCCAATGAGTGCAAACCGTCCTCCTCCTTTACAATAGGGCCCTACCAACACTTGATGTCTTGCCTATCCAAACAAAATCCAAAATCAGTTTGTCCACCCTTCAAAAAAAAGGTCTTGGGAAGGAAAATTGGAGGGCTTGAAAAATTAACAAGAACCATGGCAACACATTCACCTTTACCACATGTACCATCCCCGACATTGTCAAATGCAGGGTGTCCCACCTTTTGAAATCGCCCCTATCAGACCCGCCAAGTTCCACTTATGCACGGTGGCCCAGTCAAGTGTCATCTGAATCCCTAGACACCAGAATTTAACCCTAGCCTCCTTAAACAGCAGAACTCCCAACGTCACATTCTGCCCCAAAATGTTCACTGGGAATATCTCACTTTTCCAGACATTCAATTAATACCTGGAAAAGGCCCCAATAAGTTCACAATTCTCCCCATACTCTCCAGTGGATTCGCCACACACAACAATAAATCCTTGGCTTACAGAGACACTCTATGCTCTCCACACCCCCCCCCCCCCCCAAGCTGTCAGCTGCTCAGTGCGCTGACAACTGTTTGCAGCGTTTTCACAGTTCTGTGAGACGAGGATTCATGTCTCAGAATCTTTTTTAAAATTTTAGAGTACCCAATTCTTTTTTTCCAATTGAGGGGTAACTTGGGAATCCACATAGCTTGTACATCTTTTTGGGTTGTGGGGGTGAGATCCACACAGACACAGTGCAAATGTACAAACTCCACACAAACAGTGACCCGGGGCTGTGATTGAACCTGGGGCCTCGGCGCCTGAGGCAGCAATGATAACCAATGTGCCACCCTTTCTGTCACAGAAACAACCAGATTGTAGAATCCTCATGGACACAAAGGCCACACAAGCAAGTATAAATTAGATTCAAATCATGGACAGAAAAAGAAAATTAAACGGCAACCATTAAATTCTGCAATGAATGAGATTCTCCACTTGTAAAATTAAGTTCAATGCCAGAGGTTGTTTGGCACCAAGTATGACTTACCACACCATTAAAAACTTACTTACATGTGAATTAATAAGTCCTTTTTTGGGGCATATTTAGTGTGACTAAAGTTCAAGCCTTTACATAAATTTCAATAATATCTTGAACACAGCCTGTGAAGTAATACGGTAACACGATTGTAACTTCCAGGTTTCCACATTTAACTGCATATGTGCACTATGGAAGCTATGTCACCGCGTGAAGAACTTCCCAGTGCAAAGTTCAATATTTGCCTATTAATTTGAACTTCTCTGTTTTGCATCTTTTCTGATGATGTACCTGAACCAGTTTTCTCCATCATAGATTGAATAGTTTCCCAATTTCCTCACAGCTCTATCTTATGGCGCGGTTAAGATTTTACCCTTCGGATGCTTTGACCAAGTGCAGAGGTTTTTTTAAAAATAAATATTTTATTGAGGTATTTTTGGTATAGTAACAAAATAAACAATATACATGAAACCATAAACATAGTGCAAATGTCGTTTAACTTTCGTACAGGTCCCACCCTTATTACCCCCTACTCTAACAAAAACTACCCCCCCCCCCCCCCCCAGTCTGATCATTTCCTGATCATGGCTATATTAGCCACCCAGTAATAGTTGCTAAAATTTGGCAGCGCCAGCCCGCCCTCTCCCCAACTCCGCTCACGCATTACCTTCCTTACCTGCGGGGTCTTGCCCACCCAGACAAAGCCCGCGATCACTCTGTTGACCCACTTTAAAAAGGACCACAGAATAAAGATGCATACCAAGTGCAGAGTTGTATGAAACAAAAACAAGTACTGGCAAGACATCACCCTAACAAAAAAATAGCCACCGATTCTGAACAGCAATGACAAAATCTTCAAATTATTTTATATCAATTACATATTTAATAGGTAACTTTAAAAAAATAACTAGGTGTGCACAAAATATGTGCTGCCTTGTCCCTTTCAGCGTGTCATGTTTGTTGCACAATGATTTCTTGTTACTCCAGAGTCTAGTGTTTACCTATTTTAATAATGAATAATTTTTCTCTCTATCTCTTGTGGATAATAGCAAATTTACGACCGTTGATATTAATGACCAGAGATAAGGCAGGAACCGATTGCCGCGATCCCAGGGACAGTTTGAGAGATAGCCTGGGCGAGGCCACTCTGAGAGCTCAACCGCCAGGCGCAAAATGGGGAGTGTAAACTTCTCGGCCTGTGGGTCGGTCTTCCCATTCCCTCCCTCCAGACAGCGGGCCCGCGAAACCTGCCTCTCCAACCTACCTGTGCCAAAAACAGAGTTAGTGGGGAGAGCATCCACTTCCACCCTCCCCTCTCCCGTGGCCTCGGCCACCATCCAAGACGGGGGGTGGGCTCAACCGAGCGCCCGGATTCCCAGGCCGCAGCCTCGACTTCTCCTCGCAAAAAACCTTATCTCCACCAGCCCAAGCCCATCCCTGGCACTGGATACTACGGTGGGGGTCGACGCGCAGCTCCGAGCCGCTCGCCACCCGGGGGAACTAACCTTGGAGTCGCCGTTACACAAGGCCACCGCCATCGCCGCTGCCCCGCTCCAGCCACGAGCTCCCTGCGATTCGCGCGCCCACACTGCCCCGCGCCAAACCCAGCCTGGCCCCTCCCCCTCCCCCTCCCCCTCCCGCTCCCGCTCCCGCTCCCGTCAGGCAACTCCGCGCAGCAGCTCTCCCGCCGCTAGGAGGAGCTACTGGGCACGGTCAGCCAGTGCTACAGTCTGAAACAATAGAGCAGAAAATGCTGAGGGAACTCGTCTGGGTTTGACCAGACCTGTTGAGCTTTTCCGGCATTTTCCTTATTTTTGTATCAACAATTCAAGAGGTTGAGTGTTTTTTTTTACAAACAGTTTATTAAGGCATTTATGGTTTTATAACAATAAAAGATACAAATGTAAACATAGTTCAGTACCTAACACAACCCTCCATCCTCCACTGTCCCTGACTAATCTAGACTAACTCCCCCCTACCCTCCCTTACCCCTGTCCCCTCTACCCTCCCTTACCCCTTATTGAATCTGCCGACAGTTTAGTTTTCTTGTAAATAGCTGGCTTTTAAAACAGACCAAGGCAGGCCAGCAGCACGGTTCAATTCCCATTCCAGCCTCCCCGAACAGGCGCCGGAATGTGGCGACTAGGGGCTTTTCAGTTACTTCATTTGAAGCCTACTTGTGACAATAAGCCATTTTCATTTCATTTCATTTCAAAGAAGTCGATAAACAGCTCCCACCTCCAAATGAGCCCTAACACTGATCCTCTCAGGGCGAACTATATTTTCTCAAGTCTGAGAAACCCAGCCATGTCGCTAACCCATGCCCCTGATTTTGGGGGCTTCGAGTCCCTCCACACTAGTAAGATCCGTCTCCGGGCTACCAAGGAGGCAAAGGCCAAAACATTAGCCTCTCTCACCCAGGAAGACCCGGGACTCCCGGGTCTTCCAACACTCCAAAAATTGCCACCTCTGGGCTCGGCGCCACCCTCGGTTTTAGTACTGTGGACATGACATCCGTAAATTCTTGTCAGATCCCCTAAGCTTCGGGCATGCCCAAAACATGTGAACATGGTTTGTGGGCACACCTCACACACCTGTCCTCCACCTCAAAAAACCTGCCCATCCGGGCCACCGTCATCTGTGCCCGGTGCACCACCTTGAACTGTATTAGGCTGAGCCTGGCACATGATGAGGACGTGTTGACTCTGCTCAGAGCATCCTCCCACAGGCCCGCCTCTAACTCCTTTCCCAGCTCATCTTCCCATTTACATTTCATCTCACCTATCTGGGTTTCATCCCACTCCATAAGTTCTTTATTGGATTGGATTGGATTGGATTTGTTTATTGTCATGTGTACCGAGGTACAGTGAAAAGTATTTTTCTGCGAGCAGCTCAACAGATGATTAAGTACATGAAAAGAAAAGGAAATAAAAGAAAATACATAATGGGCAACACAAGGTACATAATGTAACTACATATGGACTGGCATCGGATGAAGCATACAGGGGTGTACTGTTAATGAGGTCAGTCCATAAGAGGGTCGTTTAGGACTCTGGTAACAGCGGAGAAGAAGCTGTTTTTTAGTCTGTATGTGCGAGTTCTCAGACTTCTGAATCTGCTGCCTGATGCAACAAGTTGGAAGAGTGAGTAACCCGGGTGGGAGGGATCTTTAATTATGGTGCCCGCTTTCCCCAGGCTGAGGGAGGTGTAGATGGAGTCAATGAATGGGAGGCAGGTTCGTGTGATGGACTGGGCTGTGTTCATGACTCTCTGAAGTTTCTTGCGGTCCTGGGCCGAGGAGTTGTCATACCAGGCTGTGATGCAGCCAGATAGGATATTTCTATGGTGCATCTGTAAAAGTTGGTAAGAGTTAATCTGGACATGCCAAATTTCCTTAGTTTCCTGAGGAAATATAGGCGCTATTATTCTTTCTTGGTGGTAGCATCGACGTGGGTGAACCAGGACAGATTTTTGGTGATGTGTGCCCCTAGGAATTTGAAGCTGCTAACCATCTCCACCTCAGCCTCGTTGATGCTGACAGGGGTGTGTACAGTACTTTGCTTCCTGACGTCAATGACCAGTTCTTTAGTTTTGCTGGCATTGAGGGAAAGATTGTTGTCGTTACACCACTCCACTAGGTTCTCTATCTCCCTCCTGTATTGTGACTCGTCGCTATTCGAGATCCGGCCCACTATGGTCGTATCATCAGCAAACTTGTAGATGGAGTTGGAACCAAATTTTGCCAAGCAGTTGTGTGTGTACAAGGAGTAGATTGGGGGGCTAAGTACGCAGCCTTGCGGGGCCTCAGTATTAAGGACTATTTATAGATTTACAATACATTCCCCTCCCTCACCCCTGTTCCAGAAACTACCTTGTCCTGTATGCCCTGCGGCGGTCGAAGAGGAAAGGTCGAAACCTGCCTTTGCTCAAAGTCTCTCACCTGCAGAATAAAAATTCTTGTGCCCTGTGTGGACAGGAATGGGGACTGCAGGGAGGATGAGCAAACCGACCACAGCACTGTGGTACAGGGAGCCATTAAAGTGTGGGGCGAAAGGCCGACGTGTGGTGCAGTGGTTAGCACTGGAACTACGGCACTGAAGACCCTGGTTCGAATCCCGGCCCTGGGTCACTGTCTGTGTGGAGTTTGCACATTCTCCTCATGTCTGAGTGGGATTCACCCCCACAACCCAAAGATGTGCAGGTTAGGTGGATTGGCCATGATAAATTGCCACTTAATTGGAAAAAAAATAACCGGGTACTCTAAATTTAGTTTTTAAAAAGTGTGGTGGGAGAAAAGAAATGGAGTCGTAATTGGGGATAGTATAGTTAGGAGCATAGGCACTGTTCTCTGTGACCAGGATCAAGAGTCCCGAAGGTTGTGTTGCCTGCCTGTATTTCGCTATCTCATCTGACTGGGGCTGTAGAGGAATTTGGAGTGGGAAGGTAAAGATCCAGTTGTCATGGTCCACATAGTTACCAATGACAAAGGCAGAATAAGAATAGAGGTTCTGCTAAAGGAATATGAGCAGCTCAGGGCTAAATTAAAAAGCAGAACCAAAAGGTAATATTCTCTGGATTACTACCAGAGTCATGAGCTAAATGACACAGTGTTACTCAGATTAAAGAGGTAAATGCATGGCTCAAACGTTGGTGTGGAAGAAATTTGTTTGAATTCATGGAACATTGACACCAGTACTGGGGAAGGAGGGAAACTGTTCTGATGGGATGGTCTTCACCTGAGTCAAGCTGGGATCAGAGTCCTGGCAAATCACATAACTAGGGCTGTAGATAGGGCTTTAAACTAAATAGTGTGTGTGTGTGTGTGGGGGGGGGGGGGGGGGGGGGGGGGGGGGGGGGGGGGGGTGAGAGTACAGGTTAATGTTGAGGACTTTAGTGGGATGCACAGTGGCGCAGTGGTTAGCACTGCTGCCTCACGGCACCGAGGACCAGGGTTCAATTCCAGCCCCGGGTCACTGTCCATGTGGAGTTTGCACATTCTTCCCGTGTCTGCGTGGGTATCACCCCATCAACCCTAAAAGATGTGCAGGGTAGGTAGATTGGCCATGCGAATATTAATAATAATAATAATCTTTATTAGTGTCACAAGTAGGCTTACATTAACACTGCAATTAAGTTACTGTGAAAAGCCCCAAGTCGTCACACTACGGCGCCTGTTCGGGTACACTGAGGGAGAATTCAGAATGCCCAATTCACCTAACAAACACGTCTTTTGGGACCTGTGGGAGGAAACCAGAGCAACCAGAGGAAACCCACTCAGACATGGGGAGAATATGCAGACTCCACACAGACAGTGATCCAAACTGGGAATCGAACCTGGGACCCTGGCGCTGTGAAGCAGCAGTGCTAACCACTACACTACCATATCGCCCTAAATTCACCCTTAATTGGGAAAAAAAGAATTGGCTACTCTAAATTTATTTTATAAAAGTACATGCAGTTAGCAGGCAATGTAATACTGGCAATTGCATTAGATTTCACAAAGCAAAGAAACAAGTCCTGAAGAAAGTCAAGCAACATCTAATGTACAATCTGTAAAGTGGGAGCTTCTTCTTGAAGCTCTAAATCAGTGGTTCTCAACCGGGGTCCACATGGACCCTGGGGGCCCATGTAACATTACTGGGGGTCCACACAAAAAAAATACCGAATTGGGGGTCCACGGTGATATTTTAGTGGTCCATAGAGCAATTCTACTTCAGAACAATTGTTATTACTGAGAATCAAGTAGAAGAAAAAAATGTTTGTTTTCATGATGAATATTCACCTTTCTCTCTCTCTCTCTCGCACTGACAAAGGTCAAAGAGAGATTATAATCTATCTAATTTACCTTGAGGGCTGAAGGGGCTCAGAACCAAAAAGGTGCATTTGCTGTGTTTATTTTTGTGGTACTGTATTCTGAGAAAAAAAATCCATACCGGTTAATGACAAATGGGTTTATTGTGCTTTAATGACAGTTGTTGTTGAAGATTGCCCGGGCTATTGTCCCCTAGGAACAGCCCGGAGGACCTTTAATGACAGAAGCAGCTTATTAAATACCCACTGTTGACCTGACGCTTATGCCACGTTTCTCCTTGACAAGTTTAATGAATGATTTAACACAGTAATCACTAGAAACTGTGTATAGTTGATATGAATTGGTTATTTTTAGAGTAATTTAATTCAATTTAGTCAGTAAAAAGTTTTTTCATTACTTTTCATATTAGAATAAGTTTGGCAACGTACGAAAATACCGCGAATCCGTTTCCAACCCTCACGGTAATGTAGATGGACTTTAGGATTAGTTTACCACGCATATAAGAAGCTTTTTTTTCTGTGGAATGGCTATGGGGGTCCACAAGAAAAAAATTAAGAGGAAAAGAGGTCCATGGGTTAAAAAAGGTTGAGAACTCCTGCTCTAAATTGAGCCTGTTGAACATAGAAAGTGTATATTGAGGAAAGACACAATACAGCTTGTTGCTGTCACAAAGATTTGCATAAATCCCAGCAGCTTTGCCTTGAGATGGCTGTACAGTTGTATTAGCAACAGGATTGCGAGCTGTGGAAAACTTCTTCTTGCTTCCAGCACTTGAACTGCTTCTTTTTCCATCTCTCTGACAGTTGTCAGTCTTGCTACCATGCCCAAGAACAGCAGTTTTCTGAACAGATCTTTTTGAGTCTTACTGTTGCTGGGGCCTATTTCTTGTTAGTTGAAAACTGGCAACCGCTCTTTGCTTCCACAACATGAATGCTGCTTTTTGTTCCTGCAAACAATGTTCTTGTTGTAGATGATGTTCTACATGTAACACTCCCTTCTGTGTGTGGAGATGAGCAATCTTCTTGGTGATGGTCTCTGCCGCTGGAGGCCACTGGAAGCTTGGTAGAAGTCTTTCCAGATGTGTCAACCTTCAGTTGCTTATCGTCTCTCAAGCCCCGTTCATTCTTTCTTTCTCCTTTCTCGGATTCTGCATCTTGGGAGAAGTACACTTGCAATGCAGACAATTGTTCCAAAAATCTTTTTGGGGCTCTTTCCAAGGACAACCATCTCATGCAGCCATGTTTAAATAGTCTGTGATTTTTGAGATTGTACAATGTTTTGTATTTCCTTGAACTCTTTGTGGCAGTTGCTAGACTTCTCGAGGTACTACCTGTAGTAATAGACTGGTACAAGCAAATCCACTGGAGGGAATGGCAACTGACTTGCCCCTTTCTCTGCAGCCAGATGAATAAGGTGGCGTGGACATCCAAAAATGAAAATATCTGGGTTTTCTTTCTTCGCAAAGGAAGCAACACCATTATGTACTC
The DNA here is from genome assembly GCF_902713615.1 of Scyliorhinus canicula. Lineage (NCBI taxonomy): Eukaryota > Metazoa > Chordata > Chondrichthyes > Carcharhiniformes > Scyliorhinidae > Scyliorhinus > Scyliorhinus canicula. Next base: position 103,694,423 of record NC_052158.1, read on the forward strand.
CCATCATCACTACTGCATTGTCTGCAGAAAAGCATATCATGTTTTCCAAGGAATGTCACTGAGGACTCTGTCACTGTCTGTGTGGAGTTTGCACATTCTCCCTGTGTCTGCGTGGGTTTCACCCCCACAACCCAAAGATATGCAGGTTAGGTGGATTGGCCACATTAAAATGCCCCTTAATTGGAAAAAAAATAATTGGGTACTCTAAATTTATTTTTATACAAAAAAAAATCAACAAACTAAAAATCGCTACAAGCAAAGAACACAAGCCCACAACATCCTCTGATACCGAGCCCATAACTCTCCCCGCCTCAATTTATCCCCCCTTATCTCCCCCCCCCCCCACCCCCACCAAAAAACAGCAACAAAACAACCACCAAACAACCCCTGCCCTCCCCACTGATACCTTAATTCACCTTGATGAAATCAATAAGCGGCTTCAACCTCCGGGTACACCCCTCCTCTGCTCCCTCCGTAAGATAAACTTGACCTCCAAGTGCAGGAATTCTGCCAGGTCGCTCACCCATACCCCTTGTCTTCGGCGGCTCTGAGTCCTACCAGCACAACAAGGTCAGTCTCCGGGCCCATTGTCGCTATTTCAAGCAACAGACTGATCACCCCATTCACATCTGTTCTTCCGCACCACGATCAGAACTCCCATCGGTTAATATGGAGAACCGGGTTTGCCTGATTTTCTCAAGGATGTCACCTTTCGCCTCTTGGCCTAGAGTCTTGGCAATTGCTGCTATCTTGGTCCGGTGTGAGGAAAACCTAGAAGCAATCGAGCTGTCCGAACCCTCACTTTCACAAGATCAGTCAAATGATCGGCAACAGAAAACGCCACATAGCGCTCAATCAAGAAATGTGTCATCAAAGTTTCTGCTCTTATGACTGAGGTAGTCTTTCTGTTGCATGAAAGGTTTGCTGTCGCGGGTGCTTTCCGAAACTTGTGCGACAGCATGATGTTTCCTGGATCGCAAATGTCCCTGTATGTCATTTGCTCCTTTGTGAGCAGTGCTGAAGTCCGATGAGCAGACCTTACACCACGCAATGTAGTCATCCTTTCTCGATTACACCATCTTGAAAGTCTGTTTTCTAGATTTAGCACCAGATAATTAAGTCATGGTCACTACTCAACATTTTCATGTGTTTTTCTTCCATTCAACCACCCAAACTTGAATACGCCATCAGTATAAACGACTAAGCAGACTTGAACTGAGGCCTACTGGTTACTCCTATACAAACCACCCTGCTGTGGCTAGCTTCCTCTCCACGTGACTAAGTCAAACAGAAACAGCTGGAGTTGGGAGATAATGGAAGGCACTAGAAAACCTGTCCTATAATACTACACAGAGAACAATGCAGGGTTTACATTACCCAGTTATTTTTTTAACGATTAGGAATGGATTCCTGATTTCCAGAAGGCACAATAGAACTAAAGGCAACCTCCCTAACAACTACCAAATATTTTCCAAATTGCATCACATCACACCATACAATTTCCAATGCTGTACAGGACTTTGATTATGTAGATCAGGGTCTTTCAAAGCGTGGTTCAGAGGGTCGTGCCTGGCGTCAGAAGGATTGCGGAGTCCACGGCCGGAAACAGATATGTACTTCATAGGGAGAAGCCGCTCCCCTGTAAAGACAAGAATTTAACACGCCATTAACTCAATACGAAGAGCAGAGGTAACAGTACTGAAGGGTACCAGCACAGAGGGAACAGTACTGAAGGGTATCAGCACAGAGGTAACAGTACTGAAGGGTATCAGTACAGAGGGAACAGTACTGAAGGGTATCAGCACAGAGGGAACAGTACTGAAGGGTATCAGCACAGAGGGAACAGTACTGAAGGGTATCAGCACAGAGGGAACAGTACTGAAGGGTATTAGCACAGAGGGAACAGTACGGAAGGGTATCAGCACAGAGGGAACAGTACTGCAGGGTAGCAGCACAGAGGGAACAGTACTGAAGGGTATCAGCACAGAGGGAACAGTACTGCAGGGTAGCAGCACAGAGGGAACAGTACTGAAGGGTACCAGCACAGAGGGAACAGTACTGAAGGGTACCAGTACAGAGGGAACAGTACTGAAGGGTACCAGTACAGAGGGAACAGTACTGAAGGGTATCAGCACAGAGGGAACAGTACTGAAGGGTACCAGAACAGAGGTAACTGAAGTGTTGGGCACTGTGGACTTGTGAAGCAGACATATGCCACCAACACTGTAGAAGGGTGAACACTATTTTATTAACTCTTATAAAATAATAGACATACTATAACTGTGGGCTTACACGATGCCAGTTTAACTAGAGACTTGTGCCTGTCCGAACCAGTTGAATCTCTCAGCATGTGGTGTGAGTCTGTACCATACATGATGAGCTCTTGTGCTTCTGAGAGGCAGCATCCAGAATGAGCGGGAAAAGTGATGCCCTCTGTCTTTATGGTGCGTGTGTTCTAACTGGTGATTGCCTGCGGTGTTTGTGCATGTTGATTGGTCCTAGTGTATGTCCATCAGTATGTGTCTGCACCATGATAAACTGGTGTATATTATGACATCCCCCCCTTTTAAAAAAAATTTGATGTGAATGTGTGACAATAAATAGAGTGGTGTGTGAAGAATGTTCCTAACTACATGTGAGGTGCGAAGACATATGTACAGATCTATATACAGGAAAACAAAGCTATATACAAGGGAAGGTGCCTGGTGCAGATAATTAGTATGCAACAAATTGAACAAGAACAGTGCTATATACAAACCAATAGAAAACGATTTAACAAGGAAGGAAACATCTCAGAGAGTCCATAAATTTGCATCAGTCTCTGAGGTGGGCGACAAATTCTGGTTGACCGCCTGAAGGGTGGGTCAATAGCCGCCAGGTCAGGAGCTGGGTGGGCTGCAACAGAGTCAGGGGGAGGCAAAGTGACCGGAAGCTCTGCACAGTCCATGGCAGGGTCAGCAAAGGAGCTGCTCGGAGGATCCCGTGACGACTGTGGAACAAGGCGAAGGGCACGCCGATTGCAGCGCCGAATGGATCCGTCCGGTAACCTAACCAGGAAGGAACGGGAGGCCACCTGCCTAAGGACAACAGCAGTAGCAGACCAGCCACCATCCGGTAGATGAATGCGAACCTTGTCGTTTGGCTGGACGTCGGGGAGATCAGCAGCACGTGAGTCGTGTGTCGCCTTTTGCTGCACCTGAGACGTCTGCATCCTGTGAAGCACGGGAACATGGTCAAGATTCGGGGTGTGAATAGACGGCACCGTCGTCCTCAGGGTGCGGTTCATCAGCAACTGTGCAGGCGACAGCCCAGTGGAGAGCGGGCCAGAGCGATAGGCCAACAAAGCGAGATAGAAGTCAGATCCGGCATCGGCAGCCTTGCAAAGTAGCCTCTTAACTATGTGAACCCCCTTTTCCGCCTTGCCATTGGACTGAGGGTACGGGGACTGGATGTGATGTGTGCAAAGTTGTACCGCCGGGCGAAGCTGGCCCATTCCTGGCTTGTAAAACAGGGGCCATTGTCCGACATCACTGTGAGTGGAAGGCCATGCCGGGCAAACGTCGCTTTGCACGCCCGAATGACAGCTGAAGAAGTGAAGTCGTGCAACCTGATGACCTCCGGGTAGTTAGAGAAGTAATCAACGATTAACACATAGTCCCTACCCAATGCGTGGAACAGGTCAATGTCCACCTTGGTCCAGGGCGATGTGTCCAATTCATGGGGCATCAGGGTTGGGCAGGTTGCAAACGCTGGCAGGTGGGGCAGTTGAGTACCGCATTGGCAATGTCGTCATTGATTCCCGGCCAATAGACAGCTTCCCTGGCCCTGCTGTGACATTTTTCAACACCCAGATGGCCTTCGTGCAGCTGCTCTCGGACCAGCTGGCGCATGCTGTGCGAGATCATGATGCGGTCTAGCTTCAGGAGAACCCCATCAATGACCGCCAGATCGTCACGAACATTATAAAATTGTAGGCATTAGCACTTGAGCCACCCGTCCGTCATTAGGCGCATGACACGCTGTAGAAGGGGGTCAGCTGCTGTCTCGCGGCGAATTTGCACCAGCGTGCATCCGATGCTGGCAAGTGGGAGGCTGCGAAGTGAACTTGAGCGTTGACCTGACAAACGAACCCTTCGTGATCGCATGGAGTGGTGACCGACCTAGAGAGGGCGTCGGCAACGACAAGTTCTTTGCCAGGGGTATAAACAAGCTGGAAATCATACCTCCGGAGCTAGAGCAGGATGCGCTGGAGGCGAGGCGTCATATGATTCAAGTCCTTTTGTATTATGTTAACGAGCGGATGATGGTCGGCTTCAATAGTAAACTGGGGAAGTCCATACACATAGTCGTGGAACTTCACGACACCGGTTAGAAGGCCGAGGCACTCCTTCTCTATTTGCACGTAGCGCTGTTCCATGGGGGTCATCGCCCGTGAAGCATACGCAACGGGGGCCCATGACGAGGCCTCATCACGCTGCAGAAGCACGGCTCCAATGCCAGACTAACTGCCGTCCGTGGAGATTTTTGTTTCCTTGTACGGATCGAAAAAGGCCAGCACTGGGGCCGTGGCAGCTTGGCCTTCAGTTCCCTCCACTCGAGCTCGTGGGCAGGGAGCCACTGGAAGTCCGTTGTCTTGCGAACCAGGTTCCTGAGAGCCGTAGTATGCGAGGCGAGATTGGGAATAAACTTTCCTAGGAAATTTACCATGCCCAGGAACCGGAGGACCGCTTTCTTGTCCTCGGGCGTTTTCATGGATGTGATGGCAGCAATCTTGTCCTCATCCGGCCGCACACCCAAATGGGAAATATGATCACCCAGAAATTTAATGTCCGACTGGCCGAAAGAGCATTTGTCCCTATTGAGATGGAGGCCATGCTCGTAAATGCCCTTGAAGACGCGCTTGAGGCGGCTGATGTGCTGCTGCGGGGTGGTGGACCAGATTATTATGTCGTCGACGTAGACACGGACGCCTTTGATTCCCTCCATCATCTGTTCCATTATTCTGTGAGATACTTCGGACGCCGAGATGATGCCAAATGGCACTCGGTTGCAGTAGTATCTGCCAAAAGGCGTATTGAATGTACACAGCTTTCTGCTCGATTCATCCAGCTGGATTTGCCAGAAGCCTTTTGAGGTGTCGAGTTTTGTGAAGAGTTTGGCGTGGGCCATTTCACACGTGAGTTCCTCACGTTTGGGAATCGGGTAGTGCTCCCGCGTGATGTTCCGATTAAGATCCTTAGGATCTATGCAGATCCTTAGCTCACTGGACGGTTTCTTCACACAGATCATGGAACTCACCCAGTCGTCGGTTCCGTGACCCTGGAGATGACTCCTTGGTCCTGGAGGTCCTGGAGCTGTTGCTTGCAGCGGTCCTTATGGGGCGCTGGGACCCTGCGAGGTGCGTGCACCACAGGCGTAGCGTTGGGCTTGAGTAGAATCTTGTATGTATATGGGAGTGTGCCCATGTCCTCGAAGACGTTGTGGTAGTGTTGGATGATGGAGTCGAGTTGCGCCCTGAAGTCGGTGTCAGGAGAGGCAGACACGTCGCTGGGAGAGAGAGCGTAAACCCAGCACCAAGTTCAGCAGCTTACATGCCTGCGCACCAAGCAAGGAGGCTTTCGAGGAGACAAAGATCTCGAAGGACAGTACAGCTTTGTGAGCACGGTGCGTCACCTCGAGTTGGCAGGAGCTACTGGCAGCGATGGCATTTTCATTATAATGAAGCAAATGGCAGGATGGCAGGCTGGACATGGAGGCTGCGAAGGTCAGACAAGACATTGGTGGAGGCGCCGGTGTCCAGGCGGAACCTTACTGGGGACCGGTTGACCGTAAGGGTGGCACACCACTCATCATCCGGATCAATGCTGTGTATCGGAATGGCTGAAGACTGGTGGCGCTTAGGAGACATCCTGTGCCTGGTTATGATGCCGACTTGGAAAGGGGCTTGCAGGTCATCGCTGTCAAAGTCGAAAGACAGGTCTGGGATAGGCTTATTGATTGTGGGCTTAATGGCCCGGACATCCCTGTGAGGCTGGCTGGATCTTCGGAAAACTAGCAGGCTGAGTCGACTTGCACAAAGCAGCATAGTGGCCAAGTTTGCCACACTGCAAACATCGTCGGGTCTTCGCAGGACATTGCCGCTTTAAATGGGCGGAGCAACTGTTGCCGCATACCGTTGCGTCGGCGCGTTCGTTGCGCCACTGTGCATGCGCGATACGATCCAGCGTGGTGCGTGCCTGCGCAGTACGTTTCTCGACATCATCACGTTCGTTGCGTCCCAGCGCAGGAGCACGTGAAAATCGCGCGTAATGGCCGCCTTCATCCAGACTTAGGCCCTGGAGAGACTTAATGACCTGGACCCGTTCTGCCTCGTGGGGACCGTTTCAGCGGCCTGGATGTGGGAATATCGCGTGGAGGTGTGCTCATGGAACACGCAGGTCTCTATGGCAGTGGACAGGGTGAGCTGTTTGACTTTAAGCAGCTGCTGGCGAAGGGGCCCCGACTGCACACCAAAAACTATCTGGTCGCGTATCATGGAGACAGAGGTGGACCCGCAGGACTGCGCAAGGACACGGAGGTGGGTGATAAAGGACTGGAAAGGTTCGTCCTTACCCTGTAGGCGCTGCTGAAATATATATCGTTCGAAGCTCTCGTTCACCTCGACCTCGCAGTGGCTGTCGAACTTTAGGAGGACTGTCCTGAACTTTGATTTATCCTCCCCGTCAGCGAAGGTGAGCGAGTTAAAGATGTGGAGGGCATGGTCCCCGGCTGTGGAGAGGAAGAGAGCAAGGGTATCAGTGCGTCCGAGGCAGCGTCCAGGTCCATGGCCTCTAGGTATAGCTGGAAGTGCTATTTAACAATCTTCCAATTGCAGCCCAGGTTTCCGGTAATGCGGAGGGGCGGCGGCAGGCGAACGCTGTCCATACTGCAGGATGGCTGAAGGCTGGTGGAAGGCTGATCACTGGAAGGTAGGTCTCAGAAGTACTAACATCCCTCAACTACTGGTGCCATGAAGTGTTGGGCACTGTGGACTTGTGAAGCAGACATATGCCACCAACACAGAAGAAGGTTCAACACTATTTTATTAACTCTTATAAAATAATACACATACTATAACTGTGGGTTTACACGATGCCAGTTTAACTAGAGACCTGTGCCTGTCCGAACCAGTTGAATCTCTCAGCACGTGGTGTGAGTCTGTACTATACTTGATGAGCTCTTCTGCTTCTGAGAGGCAGCATCCAGAATGAGCGGGAAAAGTGATGCCCTCTGCCTTTATAGTGCGTGTGTTCTAACTGGTGATTGGCAGCGGTGTTTGTGCATGTTGATTGGTCCGAGTGTATGTCCATCAGTATGTGTCTGCACCATGATATACTGGTGTATGTTATGACAGTAACAGCATTGAAGTGTACGAGCACAGAGGGAACAGCACTGAAGGGTACCAGCACAGAGGGAACAATACTGAAGGGTATCAGCACAGAGGTAACAGCACTGAAGGGTACCAGCACAGAGGGAACAATACTGAAGGGTATCAGCACAGAGGGAACAGTACTGAAGGGTATCAGCACAGAGGGAACAGTACTGAAGGGTACCAGCACAGAGGGAACAGTACTGAAGGGTATCAGCACAGAGGGAACAGTACTGAAGGGTATCAGCACAGAGGGAACAGTACTGAAGGGTATCAGCACAGAGGGAACAGTACTGAAGGGTATCAGCACAGAGGGAACAGTACTGAAGGGTAGCAGCACAGAGGGAACAGTACTGAAGGGTATCAGTACAGAGGGAACAGTACTGAAGGGTATCAGTACAGAGGTAACAGTACTGAAGGGTATCAGTACAGAGGTAACAGCACTGAAGGGTATCAGTGTGCCACAACCTCCAGCACACCCGCGCACGCGCCTTTGCATCAAGTTCCCCGACAAGCTCCAAACGTTTCTCTCAGCCAGCGCCGGCCCTAGGGTTGCTGGCGCCCTGGGCAAGCTGAACTTCGGCGCCCTTGGGGGGGGGGGGCCGAGGGGAGGGGGAGCGGGGCCGAGGGGGGGGGGGGGGCGAGGGGGCGGGGACGAGGGGCGGGCGGACCCGAAGGGGGGGCGGACCCGAGGGGGGGGCGGACCCGAGGGGGGGGCGGGCGGGGAGGACCGAGGGGGGGGGGGGGGGCGGGGTGAGCGGACCGAGCGGGGGGGGCGGACCAGGGGGGGGCGGACCGGGGGGGGGGGGGGGCGGACCGGGGGGGGGGGGGGGGGGGGGCGCCTTGGGGGAGGGCGGCCACCGCGCATGCGCTGGTTGGCACCGGCCCAACTGCGCATGCGCGGGGCCCGAGTCTGGCGCCCCCCAGCACATGGCGCCCCGGGCGACTGCCCGAGTTGCCGGTGCCTTGAGCCGGCCCTGCTCTCAGCGACCACCCAGCTTCAGCTGTCGCTGCCCACATGAATGCTGCGTTCAAAATCCGTTCCCTTCCCAACAGCAATCCCCCCCCCCCCCCCCCCCCCCACCCCCCAATCTTTGATGAGCCAGGTCGAAAGACCTTTACTTTCCTTGACCTTGCAGCTGTGACAGATTTTGGGACCGAATATCAAATTCAACGGACAGTCAGTGGATCCTTTTAGTTTTACACTTAATCACGGGTTTGCCACAGTGAGCACCTTATTCCGTCATTGGGTTTTAAAAACATGCTTCACTATAAACAACATTTTCACAGGCAAGTTTCCGTTTTGGTGCTTTGAATGAGCTTTGTTCTAATCCATAAAATTGGGAAGTCTCCTGAAAAGCAATTCCGATGGACAATATATACAGGTCATGAGGGGATGGCGCAAACTCTGTACATAGGTTCCGCGTATATTGATGAAAATGACGCAACTGGGGCGGGATTCTCCGTTGCCCGTCGTAACGCGGGTTTCCGGCGAGAAACATCGGTGTTAATCACTCCGTCGTCGGGGCCTTCTTTTAAGCTGGCAATCTCCGTTCCCGGAGGGGCCAGCAGCTGACTGACGCGATACGCGTCAGTTTCACCAGCTGCGGAAGTGGTGAGACCCGGCGTTTTTTGGAGGAGGAGGGGGGGGGGTGTTCCGGCATTTGGGGGGGGGGGTGTTCCGGCATTTGGGGGGGGGGGGTTCTGGCATTTGGGGGGTGGGGGTTTGGGGACAGCGGCGGGCAGAGAGGGGGGGCGACGGATGCCCGGGGCCAACGCACCGTCGTCGTCCCCTCTGTACGCCGCTGCCCCCTACCCAACCCCCCCTCACCACCCCTACCTCCCTCCTCACCGCCCCTACCTCCCTCCCCACCACTCCACCTCCCTCCCCACCACCCCTACCTCCCTCCCCACCACCCCTACCACCCTCCCCACCACCCCTACCTCCCTCCCCACCACCCCTACCTCCCTCCCCACCACCCCTACCTCCCTCCCCACCACACCTACCCCCCTCCAACGCCGCCCCCCATCTCTCGCAATGCCGCAACCCCCCCCCCCTCAACGCCGGGTCCCCCCCCTCAACGCCGGGTCCCCCCCCTCAACGCCGGGTTCCCCCCCCTCAACGCCGGGTCCCCCCCCCCCCAACGCCGGGTTCCCCCCCCCTCAACGCCGGGTCTTCCCCCCCCCCTCAACGCCGGGTCCCCCCCCCCCCAACGCCGGGTCCCCCCCCCTCAACGCCGGGTCTCCCCCCCTCAACGCCGGGTCTCCCCCCCTCAACGCCGGGTCTCCCCCCCTCAACGCCGGGTCCCCCCCCCTCAACGCCGGGTCCCCCCCCCTCAACGCCGGTCCACCCCCTCAACGCCGGTACCCACACCCCGTCCCCCTCCCTCTGAAGGCCGGTACCCACACCCCCCCTCTCTCCTCCTCCCCCCCTTCCTTCCTTCCCTCCCCTTCCTTCCTCCCCCCCCTCCTTCCTCCCCCCCTTCCTTCCTCCCCCCCTTCCTTCCTCCCCCCCTTCCTTCCTTCCTCCCCCCCTTCCTTCCCCCCTTCCTTCCCCCCCTTCCTTCCCCCTTCCTTCCCCCCCTTCCTTCCTCCCCCCCTTCCTTCCTCCCCCCCTTCCTTCCTCCCCCCCTTCCTTCCTTCCTCCCCCCCTTCCTTCCCCCCTTCCTTCCTCCCCCCTTCCTTCCTCCCCCCCTTCCTTCCTCCCCCCCTTCCTTCCTCACCCCTTCCTTCCTCACCCCCCTTCCTTCCTCACCCCCCTTCCTTCCTCACCCCCCTTCCTTCCCCCCCCTTCCTTCCTCCCCCCCTTCCTTCCTCCCCCCCCTTCCTTCCTCCCCCCCTTCCTTCCTCCCCCCTTCCTTCCTCCCCCCCCTTCCTTCCTCCCCCCCTTCCTACCTCCCCCCTTCCTACCTCCCCCCCTTCCTTCCTCCTCCCCTTCCTTCCTCCCCCCCTTCCTTCCTTCCTCCCCCCCCCTTCCTTCCTCCCTCCCCTTCCTTCCTCTCCCCCCCTTCCTTCCTCTCCCCCCCTTCCTTCCTCCGTTAGTGGGGGGGGGGGGTGCGGCGTTGGAGGGGGGTAGAGTTGGTGAAGGGGTAGGGGTGGTGAGGGGGGGTTGGGGTAGGGGCAGCGGCGTGCAGAGAGGGGGGCGACTGATGCCCGGGGCCAACGCACCGTCGCCCCCCTTCTGCACGCAGCTGCCCCTACCCCAACCCCCTCCCCTCACCACCCCTACCCCCTTCACCACCCCTACCCCACTCCAACGCCGCAACCCCCCCACCCCCCACCCCTCACTAACGCCGCACCCCGCCCCCCCACTAACGGAGGAAGGAAGGGGGGGGGGAAGGAGGGGGGACGGAGGAAGGAAGGGGGGGAGGAGGAAGAGGGGGGGGAGGAGGAAGGAAGGGGGGGGAGGAGGAGAGAGAGGGGGGGGGTGTGTGGGTACCGGCCTTCAGAGGGAGGGGGACGGGGTGTGGGTACCGGCGTTGAGGGGGGGGGGGGTTGCGGCGATGAGGGGGGGTTGCGGCGTTGAGGGTGGGGGCTGCGGCGTTGCGAGAGATGGGGGCGGCGTTGGAGGGGGGTAGGGGTGGTGGGGAGGGCGGTAGGGGTGGTGGGGAGGGGGGTAGGGGTGGTGGGGAGGGGGGTAGGGGCATTGGAGGGAGGTAGGGGTGGTGAGGGGGGGTGGTGGTTGGGGGCAGAGGCGTACAGAGGGGGGGGGGGGCGACGGTGCGTTGGCCCAGGGCATCCGTAGCCCCCCTCTCTGCCCGCCGCTGCCCCCAACCCCCCCCCCCCCGATGCCCCCCCCCCGATGCCGCAACCCCCCCGGATGCCGCAACCCCCCCGATGCCGCAACCCCCCCGATGCCGCAACCCCCCCGATGCCGCAACCCCCCCCGGATGCCGCAACCCACCCCCCCGATGCCCCCCCCCCCGATGCCGCAACCCCCCCGATGCCGCAACCCCCCCGGATGCCGCAACCCACCCCCCGATGCCCCCCCCCGATGCCGCAACCCCCCCGATGCCGCAACCCACCCCCCGATGCCGCAACCCCCCCGATGCCGCAACCCCCCCCCAAGCCGCAACCCAACCCCCCCCCATGCCGCAACCCAACCCCCCCCCATGCCGCAACCCAACCCCCCCCCCGATGCCGCAACCCACCCCCCGACACTGAACGGCGTCAACCATCATCATTGACGCCATTTTAAAGCAACTTTGATTTGCGCCGACGTGACCCGTGGCCACGTCGGCGGGACTTCGGCCCATCTGGGCCGGAGATTTGAGGTAAGTGAAAAAAAATTGAAATCCCGCCGGCGCCAGCTGTTTTCAGAGGCTGCCGGCGGGATTTGCACAACGCCGGTTTTTGGCCGGTGGGAGAATTCAAAACCCTGCGGGAGCGGAAATAACGCCGCTGCCCGCCGATTCTCCGACCCTGCGTGGGGTCGGAGAATCCCGCCCTGGTTTGTATTGGACAGAAAGTTTTTAACAAGGAGAGTGGAATTAATATTGAGCCGCTTTGTGAAAATGGAACATTGTAAAACCTAGACTGGAATGGGGAAAGGAATGTTGGTGTAGCTTGCTGGTGACCTGAATCTTTGATTTTGAAAAGGTGAATGTTCTCTTGCTCCAGTTTGAGCTCAGAGGCAGGGGCAGTAAATGGGTCCTGGCGGGCATGAGGGTTGATGGGACAGACCAAGGTTGCTGCCAGGAAGTCGGGGGCATCGAGCGAAGCAGCCTGATGGAACCATCAATTCAGCGAACACGTGTAGTTGGATCTGAACAGAGGCTTTAATACACTTACAATAGAGCCAGCCTATTCGTCGTTGAACTTCGGTGAACTGGCAGGCTGACTCTAAGGCACTGATCTTTATACATCGGTCCCAGGGGTAGGAGTCCTGGGGGGAGCCAAGGGAGGAGCCCAGTACAAAGTCTCGCGTACTCCCAGAGCGACTCCCCCTGGTGGTCAGATAGTGCAACTGCACTTACAATGGGTAGATAACAAACATCTATACATGGAGTGATATTGGCAACTATATATAGTGTGAATCACATTCACCCCCTGTTAAAAAAATCAAGTCCGGCGGGGGTGATGGCTCAAAGAGTCAGTCTGTCCGGTGGACGAATTGCCCGTTTTGATCTGCGGAGCACTGGGGTTGCGGCCTCTTGCGGTGGCTGGGCGGGCGTCGAGGTCTGAGGTACGGTTGCCGGCTCCGGGGCGAGTCTTGTCCGAGCCTCATAAACCTCCTGGTCGAATGGAGACTGGGGGCGTGGGGGACGGGCTGGTGCTGGCGCTCGGGACTGGTGGGGTGAGCTTGCAGAATCGGGGGCGGCCGCATAGGGAATGGGGAAAGAAGTTCCTCGGTGGGGGCAGATGGGGGGCTGGATCCAGCGGGTGCCAGGTCCCGGACGGATACTGTGTCCTGGCAACCGTCCGGGAACTCAACACATGTGTACTGTGGGTTGGAATGAAGCAGGCGCACCTTTTCAACAATGGGGTCGGTCTTGTGCGCCCTGATGTGCTTCCTTAGGAGAACCGAGCCTGGCGTCCTCAGCCACGCCAGAAGTGAGACCCCTGTGGTAGTGCCCCTGGAAAAAAATGAAGAGCCGCTCGTGGGGGGTTTGGTTGGTAGCTGTACACAGGAGGGATCTAATTGTGTGGAGCGCGTCAGGGAAGACTTCCTGCCATTGGGAAACTTGGAGCTTTCTGAACCTGAGGGTCAGTAGGACGGTCTTCCAAACCGTCGCATTTTCCCTCTGCACCTGTCCGTTCCCCCTGGGGTTATAACTGGTAGTCCTGCTCGAGGCGATGCCCTTGTCGAGCAGGTACTGACGCAGCTCGTCACTCAGAAAGGACGCACCCCGGTCGCTGTGCACGTAGCTGGGGAAACCGAACAGGGTGAAGACACTATGCAGGGCCCTAATGACTGTGTGGGAAGTCATATCGGGGCATGGGATGGCGAAGGGGAATCGGGAGAACTCGTCAATAATGTTAAGGAAGTAAATGTTTTTGTTAGTGGAGGGGAGTGGCCCTTTGAATTCGATCGCAAGGCGTTCAAAGGGCCTAGAAGCCTTGACCAGGTTGGCCCTGTCTGGTCTATAGAAGTGCGGTTTGCACTCCGCACAGATCGGGCAGTCCCTGGTGACGGCTTTTACCTCCTCGTTGGAGAAAGGCAGGTTTCGGGCTCTGATGTAGTGGGCGAGCTGGGTGACCCCTGGGTGGCAGAGGTCATCGTGGATGGCTTTTAGGCGGCTGATTTGCGCGCTGGCGCATGTCCCGCGGGATAGGGCATCCGAGGGCTCGTTGAGCTTCCCCGGTCGATATTTGATATCGTAATTGTAGGTGGAGAGTTCAATCCTCCACCGAAGAATTTTGTCATTTTAAATTTTGCCCCTTTGCGAGTTGTCGAACATGAAGGCGACCGACCGTTGGTCGGTAATGAGGGTGAACCTCCTACCTGTGAGGTAGGTTTTCCAGTGTCCGATAGCCTCCACGATGGCTTGTGCTTCCTTCTCGACTGAGGAGTGTCGGAGTTCTGAAGCGGATAGGGTACGGGAGAAAAATGCAACGGGCCGCCCTGCTTGGTTTAAAGTGGCTGCTAGTGCTAACTCTGAGGCGTCGCTCTCTACCTGAAAAGGAGTGGATTCATCCACCGCCCGCATGGCTGCTTTCATAGATCATAGATCATAGAATTTACAGTGCAGAAGGAGGCCATTTGGCCCATCGAGTCTGCACCGGCTCTTGGAAAGAGCACCCTACCCAAGGTCAACACCTCCCCCTATCCCAATAACCCAGTAACCCCACCCAACACTAAGGGCAATGCTTTGGCGATGTTGTCGCTGATGCAGCTGAAGGCCTGGCGCGCCTCAGCAGACAGGGGAAATAGTGTGGCCTTGAAGAGTGGGAGGGCTTTGTCCACATATTGGGGGACCCACTGGGCGTAGTACGAAAAGAGCCCCAAGCACCGTTTGAGGGCCTTGGGGCCATGGGGGAGGGGGAGTTCTAAGAGGGGCGCATGCGGTCCGTTTGAGGGCCTTGGGGCCATGGGGGAGGGGGAGTTCTAAGAGGGGGCGCATGCGGTCCGGGTCTGGGCCCAGGACTCCGTTCTCCACGACATAGCTGAGGATGGCTAGTCGGTTTGTGCGGAACACGCATTTCTCCTTGTTATATAGAACATAGAACATAGAACAGTACAGCACAGAACAGGCCCTTCGGCCCTCAATGTTGTGCCGAGCCATGATCACCCTACTCAAACCCACGTATCCACCCTATACCCGTAACCCAACAACCCCCCCATTAACCTTACTTTTTTAGGACACTACGGGCAATTCAGCATGGCCAATCCACCTAACCCGCACATCTTTGGACTGTGGGAGGAAACCGGAGCACCCAGAGGAAACCCATGCACACAGGGGGAGGACGTGCAGACTCCACACAGACAGTGACCCAGCCGGGAATCGAACCTGGGACCCTGGAGCTGTGAAGCATTTATGCTAACCACCATGCTACCCTGCTGCCCAAAACCTTATATGTAAGGTTTAATTTTTGGACCATCTGGAGAAAACCATCTGGCGTCGTGGTCCTGCTGGTCATGGCCGCAGATGGTAACATTATCCAGATACGGAAACGTGGCCCGCAGCCCGTACTGGTCTACCATTCGTTCCATTGCTCGTTGGAACACCGAAACCCCGTTAGTGACGCCGAAGGGAACCCGGAGGAAATGGAAGAGGCGGCCATCGGCCTCGAACGCCGTGTAGTGGCGGTCCTCCGGGCGGATTGGGAGCTGGTGGTATGCAGACTTCAGATCCACCGTGGAAAAGAGCCGATACTGGCCGATCTGGTTAACCATGTCTGCAATTCTGGGGAGGGGATATGCGTCTAGGAGCACAAAGTGATTTATGGTCTGACTATAGTCGACGACCTTGCGGAATTTTTCCCCGGTCTTGACGACCACCACCTGAGCTCTCCAGGGACTGTTACTGGCCTCTATGATCCCCTCACTGAGCAGCCTTCGGACCTCCATTCTGATAAATACCCTATTTGTACCGCCTGCTGCGGGTGGCTACCGGTTTGCAATCCGGGGTGAGGTTGGCGAAGAGAGGAGGGGGGGCGCAGCGTGGCGAGGCTGCAGATAGTGAGTGGGGGCAGGGGCCCGCCGAAGCTGAGGGTGAGACTCTTGAGGTTAAATTGGAAATCCAAGCCTAAGAGGAGTGGCGCGCAGAGGTCGGGCAAGACATACAGTTTAAATTTGGAATAGCCAGCGCCTCGAATCGTTAGCGTTGCTGTAGTGCGGATGTTGGATTTGGATGGAATGGGAGCCCGAAGCGAGGGCGATAGTTTGGTTGACGGGATAAATAGGGAGGGAACAGCGTCTTACCAGCTCTGGGTGTATGAAGCTCTCTGTGCTCCCGGAGTCGAAGAGGCACGACGTGTTGTACCCGTTGATCTGGACGTCCATCATCGAAATTCTCAGATGCTTGGGGCGAGATTGGTCGAGGGTGACCGCGTTGAGTTGCAGGCTGCGTGGTGGGTGCCCGGGGGAATCGAATTCTTCCGATTGGGCGTCCTGTTGATTAGATGCCGCTGCGTTCTGGCGAGCTTGATGCAGGAACATTGCGCTGAGTTGCGGGCCATGTGGTGACTGCCCGGGGAGGTCGTACTCCTCCGATGAGCTGTTTGAGTCTGGGGATGCAGCTAGGGCCCGTGGATCGCACGTGGGGGGTGGTGATGAAGATGGCGTCCAAGATGGCGGCCCCCATGAATCGCACGTGGCCGGCCGCATGGTGGAGGTTTGCCAAGATGGCGGCCCCCATGGATCGCACGTGGCGGGAGGGGGCGGAGCCTGAGCGTAGGCCGCAGCGTTTCGGGCCCCGCGGGCCTGCTGGTGCTGGGGACGATGTTTTTGGACTGTTGGGGTGTTGAGGGCTGGGGCCCTTCTGCCGAGGCACACTCTAGCATAGTGGCCTTTCTTCCCGCAGCTGCTGCAGGTCACGGATCGGGCTGAGCTTTGTCCACACAAGTGGCAGGCTGGAGCAGTTGAATAACTGGTTTAGGGAGCTGAATAGTGGCAGGCTGGAGCAGTTGAATAACTGGTTTGGGGAGTTGAATAGTGGCAGGCTGGAGCAGTTAAATAACTGGTTTGGCGAGCTGAGTAGCTGGCTGGGGAAGCTGAGTAATTAGCTGGAGCAGCTGAATAGCTTGAGTATTTGACTGGGACAGTAGGGCGACCGGCTGTGGCAGCGCAATAGCTGGAGGGCCTTGCGGCACAGGCTTGGGGGGTCCTCAGGTCGGGGGCCCATGCGGGGTTAGCGGGGTCCGCGGGAAACGAGTTGAGGCTGCGGAAGGAAACTTCCATTGTGATAGCAGCATCTACGGTAGTCTCTAAGCCCTGGGCCCCATTTTCTAATAGTCTCTGGCATACATAGCTAGATCGAAGGCCCGCTACAAAAACATCCCGCACAGCAAGCTCTCTATGTTCGGCCGCGGTTACGGCCTGGTAATTGCAGTCATTTGAGAGATTGGTCAACTCGCGTGCAAATTCAGCTAAAGTTTCAGTAGACCGTTGTCGGCGAGTCGTGAGCACAAGGCGGGCAAAGACCTAGTTCATGGGCCTAATATACATTTTGTCCAAAATCGCCAGCGCAGCGGTGTAGGAACCGGCTGGATTTAGTTGTGTAGAAATTCTGTGGCTTACCCTCGCGTGCAGTAGGCTGAGTTTTTGTTCCTCCGTAGTTTCAGCGGTGCTGATTTCGGCCAGGTAGGCCTTAAAACATTTCAGCCAGTGGCAGAAGGTTTCTTTCGCCTCTGCATCCTGCGGATCAAGTTCTAGACGTCCTGGTTTTAGAGCAGATTCCGTGCTTTACTTCGGCAGCTTCTTAAGTGTATTAAATTGATGGAACCATCAATTCAGCGAACACGTGTAGTTGGATCTGAACAGAGGCTTTAATACACGTACAATAGAGCCAGCCTATTCGTCGTTGAACTTCGGTGAACTGGCAGGCTGGCTCGAAGGCACTGATCTTTATACATTGGTCCCAGGGGGGAGGAGTCCTGGGCGGAGCCAAGGGAGGAGCCCAGTACAAACTCTCGCGTACTCCCAGATCGACTCCCCCTGGTGGTCAGATAGTGCAACTGCACTTACAATGGGTAGATAACGAACATATATACATGGAGCGATATTGGCAACTATATATAGTGTGAATCACATTCACCACACAGCCAAATGGAGAAAATACCCAGCTGGAAGCTACGGCTTCTCTTCTGCTTCGTGGGAATCATAGTCGGTTACTTTTACTCCTGGATTTTACAAGAGATGATGGTGCCCAAGACAGAGAGCACCCAGTTAAAATAGGCCATTCATTGAACACATAGAAAATGTCCTTCCCCAAGGATTAATAATTCACAAACATGGAATACCGCCAGTATCTCTTATGTGGCCCTGGGCAGCGAATTTTCATAGATAGCAGGACATCAATCACAGCTGTGCAAGTCTGATCCTGTCCTCACTCAATGCTGGCATAAATTCAATGCACCTGGATCTCCTGGGTGATTATGTGCAGGAAAACTAGATGATTTTCCTTCCCTCCCTTGCCTAGGGCAAGAAAACTTTTGTGTTTGTGTTTGCGAAGATCGAAAAAAAATCTCATCCAGACTCCGATTGCAACGACATTGTGGAAGCCAGTCGCATCGAACAGCAGAGCCTAGTCAAAGCTTCATGGAGGGTTTGCAGACTCCAAAGTAGTTCAGGACATTGGGTAAAGTAGATGTGAACTGGAGGAACTTCAAACAACAGTTTGAGTTGTAACTCTCAGCCTCAGACCTCGAAGCAGCCAGTGATCAGCAAAAGACTGCGCTGTTCTCAACCATGGCTGGACCACAAATGTTAGAATTCTATAATTCATTCCGCTTAGAGAATGAAATTAATAAAAATAAATATAATATGGTCATAGAAAAGTTCGACAGACACTGTGAATTGCAGATTAATGAAACATTTGAGCATTATATATTCCGAAAAAGAGTCTAAAGGGCAGGTGAAACAAGTGATTATTTTGTGACAGATCTCAGGCTCAAAACGCAGAACTGTAATTTTTCGCTATTATCAGACTCCCTTCTGAGTGATCAGATTGTATTCGGTATAAAAAATGAAAAGCTGCATGAAAGATTGCTCAGGCAACAGAAATGAATGCCACAAGAAGCTATCAGTATGTGTCGTGTGAGTGAACTTGCTATGAATCAGTACTCAGAAATGTTGATTCGCGAAAACGAACAACGTGGCTGACGCCATTAATGCTGCGGGGCACTTAAGAAAACAGTGCACTACAGACAGTGGCCATTTTGCACTGACGCAACCAGTGTCATGACTTGCAGGTTTTGTGCCCACGCCCACCCAGTGAAACAATGCCCAGCCTTCGGGAAAGTATGTGCGAAGTGTCACAGACAGAATCATTTTGCTGCGTTGAACAGGAACTAGATCGCCACAGTCTAAGAGAAGAAGTTCAGTTAACAAAGACAGAACTGTATAACCATTAATGCAAATATATCAGCAATGAAAGTGACCAAACCCAATACTGTCCCAGATATGTGTGACTTGGAAGACACTTTCTTTGTTGGTATTGTAGAAAAAAAATTATAATATTCTTGATGCGACCATCAATTCACTTAAAACACGAGTGGAAGTAAACTGTGGCTTTAATCGACTTACAACTGAGCCTGCCTGCGACCAAAAGAACTGAGGGCAGACTCACAGGACCGCAGCACTTTATACTTCCGGTAGCGGAGCCAAGGGCGGAGCCCTGTACAAGCTCCTCATCTCCCCCTGTGGGCAGAGCCACACAACGGCTCACAGATGGAGCCCACAGGGATACAGTGATACACAGTATGAATTATACGCATTATACATTCACCACATTCACCCCCTGTAAAAAAAAATCAAGTCCGGCGGGGGTGACGGGTCTACAGATTGAGTCGGCCCGGTGGCCGAGCCGTCCGTTGGGATCGGCGGAGCACCGGGGTTGCAGCCGCTTCGGATGGCTGTGTGCTGACGGGTGGTGTAGAACTGAGCGTGGACTCCGGGGGTGGTTCGTTCAGAGCTTCGTTCCTGACCGGTGCGACGGGTGAAAGGGGGCGCAGGAACTCTGTAGGCGTGGGGGCGCAGGGCGTGGGGGGTCGGGTGGGGTGTAGTGTGAGGGGTACCTCGGCGGTGGTGGTGGTGGTGATGGTGGATCCTGCAGGCGGCAGGTCCAGAGGGAAATGGTGTCCTGGCGGCCGTTGGGGTGTTCTATAAAGGCGTAGTGTGGATTTGAGTGTAGCAGTAGTACCCTCTCTACCAGTGGGTCCGTTTTATGTGTCCGGACGTGCTTCCAGAGGAGAACCGGACCCGGTGTCCTCAACCAAGATGGAAGCGAGGCCCCCTCACAAACAATCGCTCGTGAGGAGTCTGATTAGTGGCCGTACACAGGAGGGACATAATTGCATGGAGCGCGTCGGGGAGAACCTCCTGCCAGTGGAAGGTTGGGAGATTCCTGGACCGGAGGGTCAGTAGGACGGTCTTTCGGACCGTCGCGTTCTCCCTCTCCACCTGCCCGTTCCCCCCGGGGTTATAGCTGATAGGCCTGCTCGAGGCGATGCCCTCGTCGAGCAGGTACTGACACAGCTCGTCGCTCATGAAGGACGAAACCCTGTCACTGTGGACGTAGCTGGGGAAACTGAACAGGGTGAAGACACTGTGCAGGGCTCTGATGACTGTGTGGGAGGTCATATCGGGGCACGGGATAGCAAACAGGAAGCGGGAGACTTTGTCTATGATGTTGAGGAAGTACACATTACAGTTGGTCGAGTGGCCCTTTGAAATCGATGCTCAGGCGTTCAAAGGGCCGGGATGCCTTTACCAGGTGGGCCTTGTCTGGTCTATATAAGTGCGGTTTGCACTCCGCTCAGATCGGGCAATTCCTGGTGGTAGCTTTTATCTCCTCGGTGGAGAAAGGCAGATTGCGGGCTTTGATGTAGTGGGCGAGCCAGGTGACCCCTGGGTGGCAGAGGTCATTGTGGATAGCCTGTAATCGGTCATCTTGCGTGCTGGCGCATGTGCTGCGGGACAGGGCACCTGGGGGCTCATTAAGCTTCCCCGGCCGATATATGATATCATAATTATAGGTGGAGAGTTCGATCCTCCACCTCAAGATTTTATCGTTTTGTATTTTGCCCCTTTGCGAGTTGTCGAAAATGAAGGCAACCGATCTCTGGTCGGTGATGAGGGTAAACCTCCTACCTGCGAGGTAGTGCCTCCAGTGCCGTACTGGTCCACCATTTGGTCCATTGCTCGTTGGAACACCGAGACCCCATTCGTGACGCCAAAGGGGACCTGGAGGAAATGGAAGAGGCAGCCATCTGCCTCGAACGCCGTGTAGTGGCGGTCCTCTGGGCGGATTGGGAGCTGGTGGTATGCAGACTTCAGATCCACCGTGGAGAAGATGCGGTACTGGGCGATCTGATTTACCATATCTGCAATTCTGGGGAGGGGGTACGCATCAAGGTGCATGAACCGGTTAATGGTTTGGCTGTAGTCAACCACCATCCGGAACTTTTCCCCGGTCTTGACGACCACCACCTGAGCTCTCCAGGGGCTATTACTGGCCTCCATGACTCCCTCACGTAGGAGCCGCTGGACTTCGGCTCTAATAAATACCCTGTCCTGCAGACTATACCGCTTGCTGCGAGTGGCTACGGGTTTGCAGTTAGCGGTGAGATTAGCGAAGAGTGGAGAGGGGTCGATTTTTAGAATCGCTAAGCTGTATATAGTGAGAGGGGGTAGGGGTCCGCCGAAGCTGAGTGTTAGGTTTCTAAGATTGCATTGAAAATCGAGCCCGAGTAGGAGAGGGGCGCAGAGGTCTGGGAGTACATACAACTGGAAGTTGGAGTAGTTGCCGCCCTGTATCGTTAATGTTGCGACAGTGCGCCCTTGTATTTGGACCGAGTGTGACCCCGAGGCGAGGGAGATAATTTGCCGTGCAGGGAAGATAGGGAGCGAACAGGGTCTTACCAGGTCTGGATGAACGAAGCTCTCGGTGCTCCCGGAGTCGAAGAGGCACGATGTCTTGTATCCGTTGACCTGAACGGACATTATTGAGCTTCTGAGGTGCTTCGGCCGCGACTGGTCCAAAGTGACTGTATTGAGTTGCGGGTAGTCAGTGGCTTGATCAGCGGTGCTGGAGTGGCCCCGTGATGACTGTCCGCAGAGGTCGTAGTCGTCGATTTGAACATCGGGTGATGGCCAAGCTGGTGGCCCCCGTTGATCGCACGTGGTGGGCGATGAGGAAGATGGCGTCCAAGATGGCCGCCCCGTGGATCGCACGTGGCGGGCGGCGAGGAAGATGGCGCCCAAGATTGCGGCCCCCATGACTCGCACATGGCCGGCCGCGTGGTGGAGGATTGCCAAGATGGCGGCCCCTATGAGTCGCACATGTCGTGCGGAGGCGGAGGCGGCAGACATGCTGCACAATTGCGGGGTCTGCGGGCCTGCGGGTTGGAGGAGCGATTGCTCTGAATAGCAGTACAGTTTGAGGGTTTAGCTTTAGACAGGCATACCTTAGCAAAATGTCCTTTTCAGCTGCTGCAGGTCACGTTGCGGGCCGGACAGTGCTGCCGTGGGTGTTGGGGCTGGTTTCAGAAATGGCATGATGGCGCCCCCTGGTGTGCGGGTGGCTGCGCAGCGCAGGTCTGGGGCAGTCTCTGGTCGGGGGTCCACCATAGGATCGCGTGGTCGGTGGGGAATGAGTTCCAACTTTGGAATGCGACCTCCAGCGAGGTTGCTAGCGTTACAGTGTCCTCCAGGTTCTGGGCCCCTTTTTCGAGGAGACACTGGTGCACATAGTTGGACCGGACCCCTGCAACATACACATCATGGACAGCGAGTTCCATATGCTGGGAGGCAGTTACAGCCTGAAAGTTACATTCCCGTGCAAGAGCTTTTAGGTCGCGCAGGTAGTCCTCTAGCGACTCTGCGGGGCGCTGGCAGCGGGTAGTGAAAATATGCCGCGCGTACACTTCATTAATAGGCGGTCAAGTATAGCGAGGGCTTCGGTGTACGAGTCGGTACTATCGAGTTGAGTAGAAATGCGATGGCTCCCGTGCGTGTAGAAGACTGAGTTTCTGCTCTTCAGTAACAGCGGAGGTAGTCGACGCAGCCAGGTAGGCCTTGAAGCACCAAAGCCAGTGTAGAAAGATTTCCTTCGCTTCTGCGGCCTGCGGGTCGAGTTCTACTCGATCAGGTTTGAGGGCTGATTCCATGGTGGGTTTTTTAAAGTCGATTAAATTGATGCGACCATCAATTCACTCAAGACACGAGTGGAAGTAAACTGTGGCTTTAATTGACTTACAACTGAGCCTGCCTGCGACCAGAAGAACTGAGGGGAGACTCACAAGACCGCAGCACTTTATACTTCCAGTAGTGGGAGGAGCCATGGGTGGAGCCATGGGCGGAGCCAAGGGTGGAGACCTGTCCAAGCTCATCTCCCCCTGTGGGCAGAGCCACGCAACGGCTCACAGATGGAGTCCACAGGGACACAGTGATACACAGTGTGAATTATACGCATTATACATTCACCACAATTTTAAAGGTTATTTCTACAAAACAAAACTTAAAGCCAATACCAATTGTCAATACCAAAGATGACTGGACAAATCCATTGAAGATTAATGGAACAGACATTCTATTTCAATTGAATACAGGTGCTCATGAAAATTTAATTAATAAATTGGACTTAGCCAAATTAAATCAACAGCCTCCAATACATGACAATGATTATCAACTGCGAGACTATCATGGCAATGTCATCAATACATTAGGAACATGTTATCTCACAGTACAAGTTAAAGACATGGAGATGCATTTAAATTTGAGATAGTGGGACCAAAGCATTCGTCACTACTAGGGGTGCAGGCTTGTGAGCTACTGCAGCTGGTGAAGAGAATTCACAGGAGAGACAAAATCTCAGTCCATGCAAAAGATCAAATAGATGCCGCAATTGAAAAATATCCAAACACCTTTCAAGGAATGGGTACGTTACCATTCAAGTACAAGAAACAGCTAAAGGAGAAGGCCAAGCCAGTTAATTCACCCATCGAGAAGGATACCTGCTCCATTGAGAGAACGCCTGGAACAGGAACTCGACTGCACGCAGCAGTTGGAAATCATCATGAAAGCGATAGAACCCACTGACTGGGTTCTTTCAATGGTATACGTAAAAAAAACAAATGGAGATCTAAGAATCTGTATTGATCCGAAAGACCCCATCAGAATATATTTTTTTAGGAAACATTTTATTGAGGCATTTGTAATTTTAACAAATTAACATTCCAAATAACAGAACACACGCAAAAACCACACAGTAACATACCCAACTTCCCCCTGCCCTAACTCCTAGCTATTAGATATATTATTATATATATTAGATTAGCTATATATTAGATTCCCTGCCTTTATTCTCCACTTCCATGCCTCCCCTTTGCACCCCCCCCCCACCCCCACCCCCATTCCCCCTCCCTTCTGCTGACGGTCAGTGTTCCTTAAATAAGTCGAGGAACAGTCCGAGCAAACCACTGTATTGAACCCCTTACGGTGAACTTAATCTTCTCTAACCTGAGAAAATCTGCTATGTCACTCACCCACATCCCCGACTTTGAAGGCTCTGAATCCCTCCATCCCAGCAAAATCCGTCTCCGGGCCACCAGGAAGGCGAAGGCCAGAACGTCGACCATTCTCTCCTCCTGGGCTCCTGGATCTTCCGACATTCCAAATATTTCCACCTCTGGACTCGGAGTCACCCTCCCTTCCAGGACCTCTGACATCACATCTGTGAATCCCTGCCAAAATCCCCTCAGCATCGGACACGCCCAAAACATATGTACATGATTCGCCGGACTTCCCCCACACCTCCCACACCTGAGCTCCACCTCCTCAAAAAACCTACTCACCCGGGCCACAATCATATGAGCCCTGTGGACCACTTTGAACTGGATCAGGCTAAGCCTGGCACATGACGAGGATGCATTGACTCTCCTCAGGGCCTTCTCCCATAGAACGACTTCCAACTACCCCCCCCACCCCAACTCGTCTTCCCACTTCCTCTTCACCTCCCCGATTGGGAAGCCCTTCTCACTTATTTCCAAGGCCCTCCCCTCCCCTCCCCCTGTTTTTGACATCACCTTATCCCAGGGGTGGGAAAACTTTTCCGTGCAAGGGCCACATTCAGAAATTCACAATTTTAAAGGGCCGCATAGTATATTAAGTGAAATAATTAATATTTTAAATAGCCAAAATAAAAGGCCTTTAAAGAAAAAAAAGCACATTTATTTGAAAAACAAAGTAACTCAGTAAGTAACAGAAAAATGTCAATGAGAATGATGCATCTGACTGCAGTCATTTACCAGTTTGTTGAAATCAGGTGTCAAGTTGCTTGTGCTGATCCTTAACACTGACAGAAGCAGAGCCTGGCCGAGTCAACGATAAAAACGCGCGTAGTGGGGTGAATGAGTGGGGCTGCCTTATTGGTCGGCTTAGTTGGGTGTGAGACCAATAGGAGTCCAGGTTACAAACAATAATAAGGCTTATTGTTTGTAACCTGGACTCCTATTGGTCGCACACCCAACTAAACCGACCAATGAGACAGCCCCACACATCCACCCCACTACGCGCATTTTTATGCGGCCCGTCAATGAGGTGCCCGGAATCATAACCGGCATTTTTGAAAAGCCGCCGGGGAAAAGCCGCTGAAGTAAATGCGCTTATTGAATAAGCGCATTTACTTCAGCGGCTTTTCCCCGGCGGCTTTTCAAAAATGCCAGTTATGATTCCGGGCACCTCATTGGCGGGCCGCATAAAAACCATTGTCGGGCCGCATGCGGCCCGCGGGCCGTAGTTTGCCCACCCCTGCCTTATCCTGTAGTCCCCTGAGAGGAAGGTGAGGGAAGCTTGGAACCTGCCTCCGGACAAAGTCCCGTACCTGTAGGTACAAAATCCGTTCCCACCCGGTGACTCAAACCCCTCCTCTAGCTCCTCCAGGCTCGGGAAACCTGTCATAATATGCAGACACACACTCATGAGGCCACCAGTCAGGCTTCAATCCCGCCCATCAAGGCGCTGTCGTCCCCACCACCACCTCTCCGGTGGTTGACCAGGATCAGACGCAAGCCACAGAGACTGGACTTATGAACATTTGTTCTGTTTGCTTTGTTCTGTGTTCTCGCCTTAGACAGCTGTTTTCACATGTACGTATGTTCACATCCACTGCATGTATATATGTTAATATTGGCCTAGTCTTGTAAATACGTTCACATATGCCATCCAAACATTAAAAAAAAGAGATGTCATGATGTGCAGACACACACATAATGATATACAGGCAGGCACAGACAAGCAGCTAATGGACACAGAGAACAGGATGTGACCAATAAGCAGGCAGGATACTCAGGGGTGGGATCAGACTATAAAAGACACGAGGCACTGACACTCCGCTTCTTTCCACTGATGAACATCTAGAGTCAGTCAAGGGTGTTGTTACAATCTCACACCTCCACCACGTGGCTAAGAGCTAGTTTGGTTCAGGCAGACAGAGTAACCACACTGAAATTAGCAGAGAGGCGAACTCACAGAGAACTGTGCTATCAATAAATCTGATTGAACTCACTTCAAGGTCTGGAGTATCTTTTTAATCTAAGCTGCATCCAGTGTTATACCAGTGTACCTAACATGACAAAATCCTCCTTAATGAAGAGATCCCCAAATCAATACTATCATTCTTCGACCCAATGAGTGAAACGAAGATATCAACCAATGCAAATAAGGATGGCATAGGAGCTGTACTACTTCAGAAAACTTCTGATGAGCAATGGCGACCAATAGCATTCGTGTCAAGAGTGATGACTTCGACTGAACAGCATTACGTGCAGATAGAAAAGGAATGTCTAGGTCTTCTCACTGGAATTGAGAAATTCCATGACTATATATACGGATTATCGACCTTTAATGTCAAGACATCATCGTCCATTTGTAACAATCATCAAAAAGAACTTAAATGGTATGTCACCGAGGCTACAAAGAATCATAATGAAACTTCACCGTTATGATTTCAAGCTTGTATACACACTGGGTAAGAATCTCGTGGTAGCTGATGCACTGTCGCGTGCAATTGAAGAAGATACTGCGATGAGTGACATAGTCAAGGTAGTAGAAGCTCAAGCTAATTTCTTAGAAGAAAATCTACCTGTATCGGATGAAAAACTTAAGTTGATAAAAGAAGAAACCACCAAAGATGACACATTACAGCGTGTGGTGCTTAATATGAGAGATGGTTGGCCTAGTTACAGGAACATTCAAGCTCACTAACCTCATGTCAGAATGTGAAACATGTCAACACAACCAATCACAACAACAAAAAGATAAATTGACGATGCAAGATCTTGTAAAGACTCCATGGTCAAAGTTTGGCATTGAACTATTCTACTTTCATGGTAAAGGTTATTTAATCATCGATTACTTTTTGAATTACTGTGAGGTAATAAGATTACCCAACTCTAGTTCTCAAGCAGTAATCAAAGCCACCAAAGAAGTGTTTGCTCGACATGGGATCCCGCTCACAGTCATGACAGATAACGGTCCATGCTTCAGCAGCTGCGATTGGATGAAGTTTTCACAGCAATATAATTTTAATCATATTACAGCGAGTCCATTATATCTGCAATCGAACGGAAAAGTGGAGAAAGGTGTTCACATTGAGAAAAAACTCCGGAAGAAATCATTGTATTCAGGAAGTGATCCATTTTTAGCCCTACTCAGATACAGAGCTATAGGTTTGTCACCAGCTCAACTGCTGATGAATCGACAGCTACGTGCAATGTTCCCCACAACCAGCCACCACCTACCGATGGGACAGCAGGGGCCCACCCAAAGGCATCGCCCACAGTAGCCCTACCGGAGGGCAGCGGGCGGGGGGGGGGGGGGGGGGGCTCACAGAGCATATCGCTGGCATGGGTAGCGCCAGCCAACGGTACCCCTGGCAGCGTGGATGGGTGCCAAGGTCAGAGGCCCCCACGGTGCTCTAATCGCTTCCAGGTTCACTGTCCTGACCAGTGGCATGGACATCCCATCCCAACCCCGAACCCCCTCCGGCCGACCACCCCGTCCTTGCAACCCCCTCCATGGTTCCTACCTGCCTCACGACGAGGTGCAGGGCCCTGGGTTGGCGGTAACAGTGAGTCTGGTCCATGGGATGGAGGATGATGACAACCCAAGGCCCCTAGCGCACACTCTGCTCAGCCCAGCCCAGGACATCCCCACAACCTTCTGATAGAGCATTGAGGCAGGTTAAAAGGTTGTGAAAAGTGTTTATTGTGAAACAGTGGCCTGTGCTGTAGCCCCTATCGCTATACTGCACACATGTCAAATTATCAACCTTTCTGGCCTTATGGGCCCTAATGTTAAGATCGAGGTGCACCCCAAGTGGTACATCAGGAGTGGAGGTGGCTTGTGCAGTTCCCACCCTGTTATCTGGGTCGGGAGTTCCTACCTCCACCTACCACAGCATGTGTGTGATACGCACCAGATAGTGCCCCGAGAGCCTCTTCGCTAAAGTGGCCAACTGAGGCCAGTGTCTCTGGGATGGTGGAGGGTGTTGGTGACAGTTGTAATAGGAATTCAGTGTCGTTATGGACTGGTGCTCGGGGGTGGCTCGGGCTGTGGTTCGAGGGCTCTCATCACTGTCCGTTTCCAGGGCACCACGGTGGCGCAGTGGTAGCACTGCAGTCTCATGGCGCCAAGGTCCCAGGTTTGATCCCACTCTGGGTCACTGTCCGTGTGAAGTTTGCACATTCTCACCATGTTTGCGTGGGTTTCGCCCCCACAACTCAAAGATGTGTAAGGTAGGTGGATTGAACATGCTAAAATTGCCCCTTAATTGGAAAAAATGAATTGGGTACTCTAAATTTATATTTTAAAAAAAACACTGTCCATTTCCTCTTTCTCACTGCTATCTGCTTGGGTCGGAGGCAGGGGACACCAGAAGGGCTTGTCTCATTGACAGGTGATCCTGAAAGACACAAAACACGATGCGTGATTGGATCGCGGGTTGGGGTCATGGGTGGTTGTGTATGACAGGGGGTGGTGTGGGATGTGGAAGGGAGGTGTGGGAGGGGCTGTGGGGAGGGTTTGGGGGGGTGGTGACACACGTGCCATTGGCAACTGAAATTTAGCGGGGTCTCACTTGCTCACCCGATGCCGACCTCCGCCTAACCGACTGCCCTTTCTCCAGGCCTACGAACTAGGTCCAGGAATGACTGCCCCCCTCTACCCTCCAGTCTTTTCCCTCTCCTGGCGGTTGTAGATCGCCTTATCCTGGGAGGAGGAGACAGAAAGTGCACAGTGTTAGGCAGTCGGGTGCATGCAGCACAGGGGGTGGGTAGCTGGTGGCTTCCGTCGCCAGGCCACCCCTCCATGGCGAGCGGTATGGTGCGGTATCCTGCATGTGGTGCAGGATGGGGGTGCATGCACTACCGGCGGGTGGGGTGGCGGGGTTGTGGTGTGTGGGATGGGGTTTGGTGCCATGGGCACTGTGCTGGCTACCCATCCTGGCCACCCTGAGGCAGTTGTGCAGTTTTTTTGCGGCACTGCTGTCCGGTCCTGGAAGTGGGGCCCACGGCGCTCACGGCATCTGCACCCAGGCCCGGTGAACGGCAGCGGGTGGGAACCTCCTTCCCACCCTGGGGTACAGAGTGGCCTTCCTCCCCTCCACGGCATCCAGCATGGTCTCCAGCTCCGCATCCGCCAGCCTGGGTGCCGCTCTCTGTGTTGCCATGGTGTGTGTGGGGAGCGGAGTGCTAATATGCGACTGCACCTTGTCAGCCCCTCCAATGTCAATCCTGGCCCTGACGAATCTGACACTGTTTTTCATTGGAATCGGTTGTGTTCCCAGTGCGAGCCCATTAACAGTTGATGAATTGCTCCGGGAGCAGTGCCAATCTTGCTGTCGTAGAAGTTCAGTTCTGGCATCAACACTTTGTTTCAGAAATGGAGAATCATGCCCTTAGGTACACCTTAACCTAAGTTACTTTAATAACATTACTGCAACAGACTTAATATATAAAAAAAAATACATCACATTAGCAAGGGGACCTGAAATCAATTTACACATCGGCCTAGATTTATCAGCCAATTGAAGTTTTAAAAGTACATTGCATGTTGGTAAGCATACCTTTTTCCATTTAGAAACAATTTTCTTTGAAAATTTACTGCCAATCTCTGCTCTTGGCTTGATTGGTTAAAAGCTCTTTGCAACCAAAGTGAATATAAGTTACACAGGATAAAGCCAGAGAGCTTTATAAATCAGTTGCAAAAGTTTTCACCTGTACCAGCAGGCTGTGGGTGGAGTCCCCCTGCCTCCAGAAGAATGTCAGTGAGGGCCCAAGTCCTAGGAGTGAGGTCCCCCTGTCTTCAGCAGGTTGCTAGAGAGGTGAGATGCCGCTGGCTTTAGCAGGTTTGGAGTGAGGTGAGATGCCCGTCAGAACCATAGAATTCCTATAGTGCAGAAGGAGGAATTTCAGCTCATCGGGTCCGCACCGACCCTCTGAAAGAGCACCCCACCTTGGCCCACTCCCCTGCCCTATCCCCATTACCCCAACTAACCTGCATATCTTGGGACTTCTTCAGCAAATTGGGTGGGGAGGTGCAGAAGGTTTTGAGTGGGGCAGGGTGCCCCTGCCTCCAGCATAGTCATAACATCATAAAGTTTTTACAGCATGGAGAGAGGCCTTTAGTTCCATTGTGTCTGTGCCAGACATCAAGCACCTATCTACTCTAATCCCATTTTCTAGCACTTGGTCTGTAGCCTTGTATATACTATGGCATTTCAAAAGTTCATCTAAATCTTAAATGTTGTGAGGGTTCCTGCATCTACCACCCTTTCAGGTAGTGAGTTCCAGATTCCAACCACCCTAAACGTCCTGCATCTTAACTTAAATCTATGCCCCTGGTTATTGACCCCTCTGCTAAGGGGAAATGTTCCTTCCTCTCCACTCTATCCATACCCCTCATAATCTTATACATCTCAATCAGATCTCCATCAGCCTTCCCTGCTCCAAGGAAAACAACCCAGTCTATCCAGTCTCTCTTGATAGCTGAAACGCTCCAGTCCAGGCAACATCCCGGTGAACCCCCTCTGCACCCTTTCGAGTGCAATCTATTCTTTCTTATAGCGTAGCACCTAGAACTGCACACAGTACTCCAGCTGTGGCCTAAGCAGCATTTCTCCATCATAATCTCTCTGTTCTTATATTCTATGCCTTAACTGATAAAGGCAAGTATACCATAGGCTATATTAACCACTTTATCTGCTTGCCCTGCTGTCTTCAGGTCTCTCTGATCCTCTGGTTCTTATTGGGGTCCTACCGTTCTTTTTATATTCCCTTGCCTTATTAGTCCTCCCAAAGTGAATTATCTGACACTTTCAAGGTTAAATTCTATTTGCCACTGTTTTGCCCATCTTACCAGCCTGTTTATTTTGTCCTGGCTTTCCTTCTCACCATTTACCACACCATCAATTTTTGTGTCATCTGTGGACTTACTTATCATACCTCCTACATTCACATCCCGATCATCACTACAAACAGCAAGGGACCTCACTCCGATCACGACGGAACAACACTGGACATAGGGTGCCAGTGTCAGACTTGGAGCGGGAGGGTTGAGTTGCCCCTGTCCGCAGAAGGTTTGGAGTGGGAGGGGTGAGGTTCCCCTGCTTCCAGCAGGTTTGGAGTGGAGAGGTAAGGATATTAGGAGTTGCTGCCTCCAGCAGGTTTGGAGTGGTGAGGAGATTGACGTGCTGCTGCCTCCAGCAGGTTTGGAGTGGAGAGGTGAGGATATTGAGGTGCTACTGCCTCCAGCAGGTTGATGCGACCATCAATTCACTCAGAGACACGAGCTGGAGTAAACTGTGGCTTTAATCGGCGTACAACTGAGCCTGCCTGCGACTGTGCTGAACTGAGGGGGACTCACAGGACCGCAGCACTTTTACTTCCTGACGGGGCGGAGCCAAGGGCGGAGCCCTGTACATGCTCCTCATCTCCCCCTGTGGGCAGAGCCGTGCAACGGCTCACAGATGGAGCCCACAGAGACACAGTAATGTACAGTGTGAATTATAATGGTTACACATTCACCCCCTGTTAAAAATCAAGTTCAGTTGGTCCGGCGCCCGAATCGTGCGTTGCGACCGATGAAGCACTGGTGTTGCAGCCATTTCGGATGGCTGTGGAAGGATGTTCAGTGAGGGTCCAAGGGTGGACTCCGGGGGTGGTTCTTCCTGAGCTTCGTTCCTCCGGACCGGTGTGTCGTGTGGAAGGGAGCGCGGGAAGCAAATAGGTGCAGGGGCGCAGGGCATGGGAAGTCGGGTGGGGTGTAGTGTGGGAGGTACAGCGGAGGTAGTGGTAGTAGAGCCTGCAGGTGCCAGGTCCCGGAGGGAAACGGTGTCCTGTCGGCCATCGGGGTGTTCGACAACCGCATAGTGGGGGTTTGAGTGCACGAGCTGGACCCTCTCTACCAGGGGGTCTGTCTTATGTGTCCGGACGTGCTTCCGAAGGAGGACAGGGCCCGGTGTCCTCAACCAGGATGGAAGCGAGGCCCCTGTGGTAGTGCCCCTAGGGAAGACAAATAAGCGATCATGAGTAGTCTGGCTTGTGGCCATACAAATGAGGGACCTACTAGCATGGAGCGCCTCGGGGAGGACCTCCTGCCAGTGGGAGGTCGGGAGATTCCTGGACCGTAGGGTCAGTAGGACGGTCTTCCAGACCGTCGCGTTCTCCCTCTCCACCTGCCCGTTCGCCCTTGGGTTATAACTGGTAGTCCTGCTCGAGGCGATGCCCTTGTCGAGCAGGTACTGATGCAGTTCGTCGCTCATGAAGGACGAACCCCTGTCACTGTGGACATAGCTGGGGAAACCGAACAGGGTGAAGACGCTGTGCAGGGCTCTGATAACCGTGGGGGTGGTCATATCGGAGCATGGGATGGCAAAAGGGAAACGGGAGAACTCGTCTATAATATTGAGAAGGTAGATGTTACAGTTTTTCGAAGGGAGGGGCCCTTTGAAATCAATACTCAGGCTTTCAAAGGGCCGGGATGCCTTTACCACGTGGGCCTTGTCTGGTCTATAGAAGTGCGATTTACACTCCGCGCAGATCGGGCAATTCCTAGTGACGGCTTTAACCTCCTCGGTGGAGAAGGGGAAGTTGCGGGCCTTGATGTAATGGGCGAGCCAGGTGACCCCCAGATGGCAGAAGTCATTGTGGATAGCCTGTAGTCGGTCGTCTTGCGCGCTGGCGCATGTGCTTCGGGACAGGGCATCTGGGGGCTCATTGAGCTTCCCAGGACGATATACTATATCGTAATTATAGGTGGAGAGTTCAATCCTCCACCGCAAGATTTTGTCATTCTTGATTTTGCCCCGCTGCGAGTTGTCAAACATAAAGGCAACCGATCTTTGGTTGGTGATGAGGGTAAACCTCCTACCAGCGAGGTAGTGCCTCCAGTGCCGTACGGCTTCCACAATGGCTTGGGCTTCCTTTTCGACTGAGGAGTGTCGAAGTTCCGAAGCGGAGAGGGTTCGGGAAAAGAACGCTACCAGCCGGCCTGCTTGGTTAAGGGTGGCAGCGAGAGCGGCCTCTGATGCGTCGCTCTCCACCTGGAATGGGACGGACTCATCTACCGCACGCATGGCGGCTTTGGCGATGTCCACCGTAATGCAGTTGGAGGCCTGGCGAGCCTCGGCTGACAGTGGGAAGAGTGTGGCCTTAAATAGTGGGCGGACTTTGTCTGCATACAGGGGGACTCACTGGGCGTAGTATGAAAAAAATCCAAGGCACCTCTTGAGGGTCTAGGGACAGTGAGGGAGAGGGAGTTGTAAGAGAGCGCATACGGTCAGGGTCGGGTCCTACCCCGTTTTCCACGACATAGCCGAGGATGGCTAGCCTGGTAGTGCGGAAAATGCATTTCTCCTTATTATAGGTGAGATTGAGTTTTTGGGCAGTTTGGAGAAATCGGTGGAGGTTGGCATTGTGGTCCTGCTGGTCATGGCCGCAGATGGTGACGTTATCCAAGTACGGAAACGTGGCCCGCAGCCTGTACTGGTCCACCATTTGGTCCATTGTTCGTTGGAACACCGAAACCCCGTTCGTGACGCCAAAAGGAACCCAGAGGAAATGGAAAAGGTGGCCGTCTGCCTCGAACGCCGTGTAGTGGTGGTTCACCTGGCGGATTGGGAGCTGGTGGTATGCAGACTTCAGATCCACCGTGGACAATATGCGGTACTGGGCGATCTGATTTACCATATCTGCAATTCTGGGGAGGAGGTACGCATCAAGGTGCATGAACCGGTTAATGGTTTGGCTGTAGTCAACCACCATCCGGAGCTTTACCCCGGTTTTGACGATCACCACCTGAGCTCTCCAGGGGCTATTACTGGCCTCTATGACTTCTTCACGCAAAAGACGCCGGATTTTGGATCTGTTAAACACCCTGTCCTGCAGACTATACCTCCTGCTGCGAGTAGCCACTGGTTTGCAGTTGGCGGTGAGATTAGCAAAGAGTGGAGGGGGGTCCATTTTCAGAATTGCTAGACTACATATGGTGAGTGGGGGAACGGATCCGCCAAAACTGAGTGTTAGGTTCCTGAGGTTGCACTGGAAATCCAGTCCGAGGAGGAGGGGGGCGCAGAGGTCTGGGAGCACATACAATTAGAACTTGGTGTAGTCGGCACCCTGTATTGTCAGCGTGTCGCGTCTTTTCGTCCGACGTCACTTCGTCCAACGACACTTCGTCCACGTCTTTTGGTCCAACGTCATTTTGTCCGCACGTCTTTTGGTCCTACGTCTTTTTGTCCGATGATTTTTTTTGTCAAAGACTTTTTGTAACTTGTCCAATTGTAACAATTGTCCAATTGTTGTCCAATTGCAAATAGAAATCAAGGTATAATATCTTCACTAATGCACAAAGCAAGGTATAATATGTAATAAAGGATTTTTATTACCGGTCTCTTTCCTTTAACGAGCCTCGTTAAAGGATAGTTATTATCGTTCTCTTTCTTAATTCGCCCATCCCGAAATGGCAAAGTTCATTGTGTCGACGAAGAACAAAAGAAAAGTAGCTGATGAAAGTAATTACATCTACGATTTTCATTCAAGCAGTACAAACCTAGGAAAAGAATACTGGAGATGTGAGAAAAGAAGGCTGTGTTCAGTGCGGATTCACACGGTAACGGAAAACAATGAGCCGAAAATTATTTATTTTTCTAATGAGCACCTTCATCCAGCTGATGTTGATTCGTTAAATGCTAGAAAAGCAGTTGCAGAAATAAAGCATGAAGCAGTGGAAAACATAGCAGCAAGTTCGCGTAGCATACTAGCGGCCAAGTTTACGCAACTATCAGAAAATACCTGTTCTCAACTTCCTAGGTTGCCCGTCGTCTCAAGGACTATTCAAAGGTGCCGACAAAAAAATTGCGGCTAGACATGGTTTTGAAATACCTACGAATATTGTAAACTTGACAATGGCGAACAGTTTCTGAGATACGATTCGGGCGCCGAGGATCAACAGCGCTTACTAGTATTCGCATCAGAAAGTGCTCTTCAGGATTTAGCATCATATCGTCATTGGGCATGTGATGGAACAGTCAAGATTGTGCCACAATAGTGGTTTCAACTGTTCTGCATTCCTGTACAAGTTAAAGGTAGCAGTTTTCCACGGGTCTTTGCATTACTGCCGAATAAAAGAAAGCAGACATACAAATTATTTTTTGACCAATTGAAAATTATGCAACCTAATGCAGATCCGCTTGATATCATGGCAGATTTCGAAGTTGCAGTTCACAAGGCAATTAATTCATCATTCCTTAATTCATCTGTCGTGGCATGTTTGTTTCATTTGAGCCAATCAGTATTTCGAAAAATTACAGATTTAGGCCTCAAAGAAAAATACAATACAGACTCTGAATTCTGTCTTAAAATTCGATGTTTTTCAGCATTAGCTTTCCTCCCCGTTGAAGATGTCGAAGAGGCTTATGAAGATTTAATAGATGATGAAGAAATACCTGCTGAATTCATCGTTTACTTCGACTTGACTTACATAGGCATTGTGAGAGGACGTGGTGCTAGACGAAGGAGAGAACCACCTACATTCCCGACAGCTGTATGGAATGTTAATCAGCGTGTTCTTCAAGATCTATCGAGAACAAATCATGCTGCTGAGGGGTTTCATTCTGCGATAAAGCGTTCGGCGGGTGGAGCTCATTTGAATATTTGGAGGTTAATCAAAACTCTGAAGGAAGAGGAAGGGTTCATAATAGGCAAAAAGACTCAAATTCTTCGGGGAGATCAGTCGAATTCATGTACGCAATATAAAAAAATAACTGAACGCCTCAAAAGATTGGTCACTGAATATGATTCAACACCAAAAATTGATTTTTTGAGGAATGTTGCATATAATTTGCATCAATTTTAAGTGATATCTTATCACTTTCGGGAATTTTAAGTAATTAGTAAACTTTTAGATTTTTTTTTTTTTTAAATAATTTTTATTGAAAGAGTTTTTCCATACAGACATTTACCCCTACTAATTTTTAAATTATTTACAACACAATCCCTCTAGGCAAATGTCCATCCCTCGCCCGCCCTCTCGCGCGCACCAGTCCTCTCTCCCCCCCCCCCCCCCCCCCCCCAGGCAACCTTAACAAACAAGGCAGCCTACAGTTTCAGACATGAGCAGCGAGCAGACTTGCCCGCGTTACAGTCGTGCATGTCCCCCCACGATCCTTGCTGCCCCCCCTCCCCTCCCCCCCCTCCCCCCCCCTCCCTCCCTCCCCCCCCCCCCTCCCCCCCCCCCCCCCTCCCTCCCTCCCTCCCCCCCCCTCCCCCCCCCCCTCCCCCCGGGTTGCTGCTGCCACGACCCCGAACGTCTATCTCTGATCTAAAAAGTCAAGGAAAGGTTGCCACCGCCTGGTGAATCCCTGTACCGACCCTCTCAGGGCAAATTTGATCCTTTCTAGCTGAATATAGCTAGCCATATCGTTAATCCAAGTTTCAACGCTTGGATGCCTCGCGTCCTTCCATTGAATTAATATCCTTCGTCGCGCCACTAGGGACGCAAAGGCCAGTATTCCGGCCTCCCTAGCCTCCTGTACCCCCGGTTCTATCCCGACCCCAAAGATCGCAAGCCCCCATCCTGGTTTGACCCTGGACCCCACCACCTTCGACACCGTCCTTGCCACCCCCTTCCAGAACCCTTCCAGCACCGGACATGCCCAGAACATATGCACATGGTTCGCTGGGCTTCCCAGACATCTGACACACCTGTCCTCACCCCCAAAGAACCGGCTCATCCTTGTCCCCGTCATGTGAGCTCTATGCAGCACCTTAAATTGAATGAGGCTCAGTCTCGCACACGAGGAGGAAGAGTTGACCTTCTCCAGTGCATCCGCCCACGTCCCGTCTTCTATCTGCTCTCCCAGCTCCCCTTCCCACTTGGCTTTCAGCTCCTCCCCTGATGCTGCTTCCGCCTCCTGCATTATCTTGTAGATGTCTGATATCTTCCCCCCTCCGACCCAGACCCCCGAGAGCACCCTATCACTCGCCCCCTTACTGGGGAGCAGGGGAAACCCCTCCACCTGCCGCCTAGCAAATGCCTTCACTTGTAAATATCTGAACATGTTTCCCGGGGGGAGCTCAAACTTCTCCTCCAGCCCTCCCAGGCTCGCAAACCTCCCCTCTATAAACAGGTCCTTCAGCTGCCGTATGCCCACCCTGTACCAGCTCTGAAATCCCCCGTCGATGTTCCCCGGGATGAATCTATGGTTCCCTCTTATTGGCGCCGCCAACAGACCTCCCATTTCCCCCCTATGTCGCCTCCACTGCCCCCATATCTTGAGGGTGGCCGCCACCACCGGGCTCGTGGTGTACCTCGTGGGGGGGAGCGGCCATGGTGCCGTTACTAGGGCCCCCAGGCTTGTGTTGCCACAGGACGCCCTCTCCATTCGTTTCCAAGCTGCCCCCTCCCCTTCCATCATCCACTTGCGCACCATTGACACATTTGCCGCCCAGTAGTACCCCGAGAGATTGGGCAGTGCCAGCCCTCCACTGTCCCTACTCCGCTCCAAAAAGACTCTCCTCACCCTTGGGGTGCCATGCGCCCACACGTAGCTCATGATGCTACTCGTCACCTTTTTGAAGAAGGCCCTAGGGAGGAAGATGGGCAAGCACTGAAATAAAAACAAGAACCTTGGGAGGACCGTCATTTTGATTGACTGCACCCTCCCCGCCAGCGAAAACTTTTAGATTTTTAAAAATACATTTTTCAACTGTATTTTACTTGCATTTTATCAATAAAATTCTCATAATAAATTATTAGTTCTGTGAATCTATCATTGAAGATATTGTACCTGGTTTTCTACGGAGTTTATTTGTAATTGGACAAAAAGACGTTGGACAAAAAGACGTACGGACAAAAAGACGTGGACGAAGTGACGTTGGACGAAGTGACGTCGGACGAAAAGACATAGCACCATTGTCAGAGTCGCAGTAATGCGCCCCTGTACTTGGACTGAGTGCGACTCCGAGGCGAGGGAGATTGTTTGCTGTGTCAGGAATATTGGGAGCGAGCAGCGCCTTACCAGATCTGGGTGAAAAAGCTCTCAGTGCTCCCGGAATCGAACAGGCACGGTGTCTCGTATCCGTTGATCCGGATGGACATCATGGAGCTCTTGAGGTGCTTTTGCCGCGACTGGTCCAAGGTGACTGCACTGAGCTGCGGGTAGTCGGTGGCGTGGTCGGCGGTGCTGGAGCGGCCCCTGCGCGCGGCGCAGGCCTGGGGCAGCCTTTGGTCGGGGGTCCACGATGAGGTTGCGTGATCGACCGGGAATGCAGTTAGGCTTTGGAACCGTGTCCTTCGGGTCCTGGGCCCCTTTCTCAAGAAGACGCTGCCGCACATAATTTGATCGAATCCCTGCAACATACACGTCTCGGACGGCTGTGCTGGGAGGCTGTCATGGCCTGGACATTACAGTCGTGTGCTAGGGCTTTAAGGTCACGCAGATAGTCTTCTAGCGACTCCCCAGAGCTCTGGCGGCGAGTTGTGAAGATGTGTCATGCGTAGGCTTCATTCACGGGCTGCACGTACAGGTCCCAGTATAAGAGTCAGTTTCATCAAGTTGAGTAGAGATACGATGGCTCACCCATGCGTGGAGAAGACTTAGTTTCTGTTCATCTGTAACAAGGAGGTCGTCGACGCAGCCAGGTAGGCCTTGAAGCACCGAAGCCAATGCAAAATAATTTCCTTTGCCTCTGCGGGCCAGTGGATCGAGTTCCAGTCGGTCAGGTTTGAGGGCTGATTCCATAATAGTTCTTTAAGTCGATTAATTTGATGCGACCATCAGTTCACTCAACGACACGAGTTGGAGTAAACTGTGGCTTTAATCGGCTTACAACTGAGCCTGCCTGCGACTGTGCTAAATTGAGGGTGGACTCGCAGGATTGCAGCACTTATACTTCCTGACCCTGTACATGCTCCTCATCTCCCCCTGTGGGCAGAGCCGCGCAACGGCTCACAGATGGAGCCCACAGGGGCACAGTAATGTACAGTGTGAATTATAGTGGTTACACATTCACCACACAGGTTAGATGAGGAGAGGAGATTGAGGTGTTGCTGCCTCCAGCAGGTTAGTAAGAAGTCTTACAACACCAGGTTAAAGTCCAACAGGTTTGTTTCAAACACGAGCTTTCGGAGCACGGCTCCTTCTTCAGGTGAAGAAGGAGCCGTGCTCCGAAAGCTCGTGTTTGAAACAAACCTGTTGGACTTTAACCTGGTGTTGTAAGACTTCTTACTGTGCTCACCCCAGTCCAACGCCGGCATCTCCACATCATGTCCAGCAGGTTAGACGAGGAGAGGAGATTGAGGTGCTGCTGCCTCCAGCAGGTTAGACGAGGAGAGGAGATTGAGGTGCTGCTGCCTCCAGCAGGTTAGACGAGGAGAGGAGATTCCGGTTCTGGGACTGTAAACCCATCCGAAGCGAACACGTCACCAGTCGGCCAAGGGAGGGAGGAGCCAGCAGCTGCGATCAGAAAACCGGCGTCAGGGACCGAGCAGCGGTGGAAGGTGAGTGTGTTTGGAGATGCCGGTTAACCGGGGCCTTGGAGTGATTGATGGTCGAGTGCTCAGCCTAGTCTGGCGGGGTGGAGATGGTGGGCCGCGGCCGACTGAGGAACATTCTTTGGTGATCAGGCCTGGCTTTGGCTTCACACGGGCGGGGGGGCGGCTTTGTCCGCTACTTGTATGAAACGGGAGGATGTTAACGGCAGTTAAACCGCCGCCGGAAGCAGGCTCTTCCTCGGGAGGCAGGTCAGGCTGCGCTGCTTTATTCCACCAATAAGTGAAACCTGGGCATTAAATCAGAGTATCTATCGCCAGGAAGGATAATATTAGACTTAATTGCGGTTGCACAAGAAGAAATTGTTTAACCTTGCATCAGGAAAGGGTTACATACACGGTCCGGGAGTGGCCTGTTGTATGGTATTTCCCTTAGTCACTGCACTTCTGTAACTCACTGTTAAAAACCGCTTGCTGCAAAGTGTAATGTTTAATATTTTCCTGGTGGCCATGAATAACAGCTCTAACTTAATCCTTGATTTTAGACCTTTAAATGTTCGAATCACATGGGTTAGAGGGTCTGACCCTTGAGATTAAATTGCAGTTGCATTGAGTTTGTCTCTGTTGTTAACGACCATGAGAGGAGGAGTGGGAAGGGCTGCCTCACCAAACAGGTTTTGTAGGGATTACGTTTGTCAATTCAACCTGTATTTAACGGTTTTATGTGCTGTGATCAGTAGGACAGATTTTCTAGAGTTGAATAAAGTAAGGGGCTAATTTTATTCTAAAATCATCCAGGTAAAAATATTGAAAGGTACATCCTGACTTCCTCAAACACGCACATGTTTACACATGCAAACACACTGGATTGGTTTACTGTCACGTGTCCAACAGATCATTCCGTACATGAAAAGAAAATACACAATCAGGCAAACACACAATACACAATATTACAGAGTGGAAGAGGAAACGTTTGACAAATTAGTTTTTTAAAAAAGATAAACCAAGTTTCAGGTTTGTAGTTTACTGGCTAGTTTGGCTACAGAAACCAAGGGTCTTGCTTTCAGCACTGAAGCAGTTTAAAGTTGTAGCTGGTGGCTGGAGGGCTCCCGCTCGGGAATAGAAATTTTAGGGTTTTAATGCCCGGTCCCAAGGGCAACGGAGGCTGAAAAAGCTGTAAGAAGGCACCGGGAGGAGAAATGTCCAAGCTTGGGGGAAAAAAACGGCTGTGAAAATGGGGATTAATGAAAGTCCGCCGGTGAGTGGAAAAGTCATCGCAGGCACTGCAAGGAAAGCGGAGGCTGGAGCACCAGGGGAGGCCGCATCGTTCACAGCAGAAGAAATGACCAAAGTGATGGTTGTGAAACTTGAAAAACAGTTCACAAAGCACATGGAAGCGATGAAGAAGGAGATGGGGGTGGTATTGAAAGTGCTGGTGGAGGAGGCGATTGCCCCAGTGAGGGTGGCGGTATCAAGCGCAGCAGCGGAGGTGCGGGAGCAAGGTGACGGAAGTGGAAGAGGTATTATCGCAGCACAGTGATCAACTCCCCTTGATGGGGAAGGAGTTGCGGAAGGTGACAGAGACCAACAAGGATCTGCGAACCAAATTGGAAGACCTGGAAAACAGATCCAGGCGGCTGAATCTGAGGATCGTGGGTCTGCCCGAAGGGGTGGAAAGCCCGAGGCCGACGGAGTATTTTGCCACGATTGGCAGAGCTATTGGGGGAGGGGGACGATCCCTCTCGAATCAAACTAGATCTGGCTCATTGGTCGTGGAGGCTTGTACCAAAGGCGAGTGAGCCGCCAAGAGTAGTAACTGTGTGTTTCCGTAGGTATAGCGTGAAGGATAAAGTGCTGGGCAAAGCAGAAGCGGGTGGCGCAGTGGGCTGGAGCTGGCGATGAGGCGGGCTGTCTTCAGCCGGGTGAAGAAGGCACTGTACATCAGCAAGGTGAAGTGTGGCATAGTATATCCAGCTAAGTTGAGGGTGACCTACAAATCCAAGGACTTTTATTTTGGGACGGGTGGAAGCGGCAGAGGAGTTTGCGAAGGCAAAAGGACTGTGGCAGAATTGAGAAATGGGACTGAGAGTGGATCGTGTACCGATGTAGCCTCGTGTAAATTTATTTTTTTACTGTGTTGTTGTATGTACCAAATGAGTCAACGCTGTATATTTGGACAAGGGAAGAGTTGGGATTTTCATTTGCAATGATGGATCTTTGGGGCTCGGGTGTGTATGCTGGGGTTGTGTGCTAAAGGGGATTTTTTGGTTTTCCTGGGACCGGGCAAGGGGGAAGGAGACCCGGGCGGGAGCCTCCACCACTGGCCGGTTTAAGCTGGCCAGTGAATGGGAGTAAGGTGGGGGGAGGGGCTGTGGCCATCGGAGCCTGGCAGAACAAGTTCTGGTGAGTCTAGCCGGGGTGAAAAGTTGGGAAAGGAACCGAGGTTGTCGGGAGGAGTTTACAAGAGGAAGTGGAGAGGAGGAGTCTGGGAGGGGGTGGGGGGCGTGTCTACAATTCATGGGTGCCATTCACGATACTCTTTGTGGGATTGGATGGCATTGAATATTGGGAGGGGGTGGTTATGGGGGTGGACTATGTATCAACGGTGGCCAGGGGCGATTCTTGATACCTTTTTCTTTTTTCCTCGGGAGGTTTAGTTTTTATTTGATGCTTATATTGTCAGTTGGGCCGTTATATAGGGGGTGGTTGGAGGATGGGATTGTTGTTGTTGTTGACATTGTATTCGTTACCGTGTACTGTTTGTTGGTGGGGAGTAAATTCTGAAGAAAATGTGAAAATGGAGAATAAAAATATTTTTCAAAAAAAAAGTTATAGCTGGTGTTTTCTTCTCTGGTGATACTGCAGTTTGCTAGCTGGGACTCAACTGGTAAACAATGGGCATAACTTTCCTGGTTTTGCACTCTATAGCCAAGAAGCTATTTTAACAACCGTTACAACTTCCACTTTCAAAAACCTGCGTATATAACCCACACCCTTCTCCCGTCTCTCTGCTTCTGTGCATCTTTTAAAATTTTTATTCCGAACAAAATACTTCACACTTCTCTGCATTAACGTTTGTCTACCATGCATCTGCTGTTTCACTAGTCTGTCCATGGTCTCCTGAAATCTGTTACTATTTTCTTCATATTTGTTAAGTTTGAGTTAGTGTCCTCTGCAAACCTTGGAATTATACTCTGTGTATCTAAATTTGAATCGTTCACACATCAAAAAGGGCCGTGTCCCTGAGGACATGATCACACACTTCCTTACAATCTGAAAAAGAATTCACTGGACTTCCGGTGGCATTATGTCGGGGCAAGACATGCACAAGGGGGCTCCCGCTTGGGTACCGTTCTTTTAGCCCTTCTGCCCAGAAAGGTATTTTTGTTTAAAAACCCACATTTTTAATGGATGTGCCTACATAGGGGAAATACCCAGGAAGACCGGGGGAAAGCCTGAAAGCAGAAGTCCATCTACTGAATTGGAGGCTTCTCTGGGTTCACCAGTGGAGAAAATGGCGGAGGTGGCTTCTGTGACTCCGGCCGCTCTATTAACGGCCAAGATACTTAATGGCACCTTGGCAGCGGAATTTGAGAAGCAATGACAGGTAGAGTCGGGGGGGGGGGGGGGGGGGGGGGGGGGTGTAGGCTATGGAAGATGCACTGGTTCCCATTCGGTTAACGTTGGAGAAGGCCAACAAAATGGTAAAAGCACTTGGCGCAGCGATATAAGGCATGGCAGTGTCTTTTTCGAGGCAGAGCAGCCAGATTGCCGCTCTGGAGGCGGGGATGGCTCGGATGGCTGATGCGAATAAATGCAGAAGGCCAAAGTGAAAGATTTAGTGAATTATTCAAGGAGGAAAAATGTTGTTCAAGGAGGCAAAATGTCATATTGTGTATGTGCCATATGGGATGGAAAGCCCAATTCCCACAGAGTATTTTGTGAAGATGGTGGGGGGGGGGGGGTGATCTCTCATCCCTTCTTGAGCTAGAGTGAGCCCGCCTGACAGCACCCCCATCCCAATAAACCACCAAGAACAATAATTGCAACGTTTTTCAGCTTCCAAGAAAAAGAGCGGGTCCTGAGATAGGCATTGCAACTACAAATGGAAATGGGAAGGCCACACCAGGCTGTTTCGGGATGTGGGACCGCAGCTGGCAAAGAAGCGGGTGTTGAAGGCCAAAGCTGCCTTGTATAAAAGTGGAGTCTGATTTGGGGTGGTGAACCTGCACCAGTAAGAGTGACCTTTTGAGAGGAAAGACTTTTTTGATGTGTCAGAGGAGGTGGTTTCTTTTGTAAAATGCTTGGGCTGAGTGAAGTTTATGGATGACTTTGAGGCTTTTTTGAGAGTGGGCATGTGGATTTGGG
This sequence comes from Scyliorhinus canicula, assembly GCF_902713615.1. Taxonomy (NCBI): domain Eukaryota; kingdom Metazoa; phylum Chordata; class Chondrichthyes; order Carcharhiniformes; family Scyliorhinidae; genus Scyliorhinus; species Scyliorhinus canicula. Next base: position 103,738,354 of record NC_052158.1, read on the forward strand.
GAGTTGTTGGTGTTCCTTGTTCATGTTTGGGAGGGGGAATGGGGGTGGGAGGCCCCCAATCCATTTGGTACCTGGAATGTCAGGGGTTGAATGGACCAGTCAAAAGGTTAAGTTTGAATGCTGATTGTCCCAGTTTGGAGTGTAGACATTAACCAGGACCACCGAAGTGGCCGCCAAAGACCCACAAACAATAGCATGTCTACCACTAGGGTCAGCCAAGATCTTAGCATCAGAAAATGTACCATTTTGTTGATTAGAATTGACGCGTCATAGGGGCTGGTTTAGCACACTGGACTAAATCGCTGGCTTTTAAAGCAGACCGAGGCAGGCCAACAGCACGGTTCAATTCCCGTACCAGCCTCCCCGGACAGGCGCCGGAATGTGGCGACTAGGGGCTTTTCACAGTAACTTCATTGAAGCCTACTCGTGGCAATAAGCGATTTTCATTTCTTTTTCATGTTTGTATTTCTTTGTTCTTGTTTGAGTTGAATATTTCGCAAGTTGGACTTGAATGAGGGATTTATTATTTGCTCTAGTTGTTATAACTGTTGTGAAAATATATAGCTGTCTGTTGGAGTATTATATTTTAAGGGTTTTTTATAATGTGTCCTTTTTCTGTTAGCATTTTTCTACACTCTGCGGGAGCCGCCCTGCTAGCTGAATAGTTAGCTAACTGGGGTGGGGGAGGAAGGACTGCAGCTGTTTATATTTGTTTTGTTTTGATTAATGTTCTGTTTGGGGTTAGGTTTATTAGTAGGTTTTAGTGGTTTTTGTTTGCCTTACTGTTTCTCGTGTGTGTGTGATATTTGAGAAGGGTGGTTGGGGGGGAGGGGCAGGGGTAGCTTGCTGATTGCGGCTGCAGCTTTTTCTTTATTTAGTCTTGCTAGTAGGCTTGGTGGGCGTCTTGGGTGGGCCTAGTTGTTGTACTTTCGATGTAGCTGTTAGATAATCCCTCTTGGTGGAAATGGGTGACCCTGGATCAGGGAGGGGAATGGGGGTGGGAGGCCCCCAATCCATTTGGCACCTGGAATGTCAGGGGTTGAATGGACCACTCAAAAGGTTAAGTTTTAATGCTGATTTGTGTTTCTGCATGAGACTCCTTTGCGGGCCAGAGACCAGACAAGGTTGCGGAAGGGCTGATGAGACAGGTTTCTCATTTGGGCTTTGATGGTAGGGCCTATGACGCGTCAATTCTAATCAACAAAATGGTACATTTTCTGATGCTAAGATCTTGGCTGACCCTAGTGGTAGACATGTTATTGTTTATGGGTCTTTGGCGGCCACTTCGGTGGTCCTGGTTAATGTCTACGCTCCAAACTGGGACAATATGGGATTTATTAACAAGCTGCTAGCCTCCATCCCTGATTTCAACTCGCAGCAACTAATCTTAGAGGGTGCCTTAAACTGTTTTTTGCATCCCAGAATGGGTCCATCCATACCCAAATCCCTAACTCTATCAGGGGTGAGTATGGCATTTTTTTTGTTTTGATGGAGCAGGTGGAATGGGACAGATCCGTGGCATTTTTACACCCGGGTGATAAATATTTTTCTTTTTTCTCCGATGTCTACCAGGTATACTCGTGTATTGATTTTTTTGTGGTAGATGGGTGTGTCCTCCCTTTGGTGGAGAGGGCGGGTTACTTGGCATAATTTCAGACCATGCCCCACATTTAAAAAAAAAAATATTCATGGATTGTAGGCCTCGTTGACTGGGTCAGCATTTATTGCCCATCCCTGAGGACATTTCAGAGTCAACCACAGTGCTGTGGGTCGATCTTGAGTCGTATGTAGGCCAGACCAGGTAAGGACAACAACAGATTGTGCAGATAAGGGACTCTAGTGGCAGTCTGGTTTCCGTCCCACTCAAGGTCAAGGTGGTTTTTGAAACATTTTACCAGGCTGTCCATAGCTCGGAGCCCCTGCCTGAGTTTTTTTGAAGGGGTAACCAAGAAGGTAGACGAGGGCAGTGCGGTCGATGTTGTGTACATGGACTGTTGCAAGGCCTTTGACAAGGTACTGCATGGTAGGTTGTTGTAAAAGCTTAAATCTCACGGAGTCCAGGGCAAGGTAGCCAATTGGATACAAAACTGTCTTGGTGACCAAAATCAAAGGGTGACTGTTGAGGGTTGTTTTTCAAACTGAAGGCCTGTGACCAGTGGTGTGCCTCAGGTATCGGTGCTGGGTCCATTTGGTTAGTAAGTTTGCAGATAACACCGAGATTGGTGGCATAATGGATAGTGAAGAAATTATATAAGATTGCAATAGGATCTTGACCAATTGGGTCATTGGGCCGATGGAGTTTGATTTGGATAAATGTGAGATGATGCATTTTGGTAGATCAAATCAGGGCAGGACCTATTCAGTTAATGGTAGGGAGTTGGGGAGAGTTGCAGAACAAAGAGATCTAGGAATACAGATTCGTAGCTCCTTGAAGGTGGAGTCACGGGTGGTCAGGGTGGTGAAGAAGGCATTCAGCATGCTAGGTTTTATTGGTCAGAATACTTAGTATAGGAGTTGGGACATGTTGAAATTGTACAAGTAAATAACAGCAATGGCTTACATTTTATACAATTTATTTTAACCATCAACAAAGAAATCATGATCACATACTACTGTCCACACTTGTCTATCTGAGCAAGTCCTGATAGACCAACAATATGTGTGAATGAATTTAAATAAGTACCAATGTTCTATAACTTTGTTCTCTTTTCTCTTCTTGAAACATGGGTTCAAAAGCAGTTCCAATGGAAATGGGTTCAATATTGTTGATAGTTGATCCCTCCTGGTTATTGAGAATTCTAAGTAAAATAAGTTCTGATAATTAGTGGTTTCCTGTGCATTTCAATTTCAAACAAATGGCATGAAATTCAGCAAATACAGTTTCTGGAATAGAGCTTTCATTCGGATAACATGGTAATAAAAATGCTACACAGATGCAGCTAAAGTGCTTTCCTATGGTTAGAGGCCTGTTCAAAGTCCTATCGAGAAAAACAGCAATTGCGCGGTGTATCCTGTACATCATTTCGCAGATTGTTAACTAAAATGGAAATTGCTATTTAACATGTATAATTATTTTTGATCAATATAAAAGTGTTTCTAGAAGCACCTGCCTGCTCGTTACAGTCAAGTTTTTGTCTGAAAATGTTTAAAATGTAATTTTGTTTCACTATTTTTGGTTTTAGGTTCCCAATGTGACGTGTTGATTGAAGAACTGAGCCCTGGTATTCAGATCTGACATGCCGTCATCAGACATACCCAAAGAACGTAGCAGACAACGTATTCAAAATCCCATTGAAGTTTGGCGCATGCAAAATGATGTATGGAACCATGAGACCAATTTGGAAATAGATGAAAGCAAAAACCTATTAGAAGACTATAACAGTGGATTATCAGAATCTGAACATAAAATAGTCCTTAAAAATGATTTTAATAACAGTTTATTGCTGTTATTCCTCTACATATTGCAGGGAATTCCACTTGGTTTGGCTGGGAGTATCCCACTTATTCTGCAAAGCAAAAATGTTAGTTATTCCGACCAAGCTATTTATAGCTTTGTGTTTTGGCCTTTCAGTTTAAAACTGCTGTGGGCACCCTTAGTGGATGCTGCTTATTTTCCCAACTTTGGGCGGAGAAAATCTTGGTTGGTGCCAACTCAGTATTTTTTGGGGATTTTTATGCTTTGTCTATCATTTGAAGTGGATGCACTACTGAAAAGCGATGAACACACTAGCCCCAATATTGTTAAACTCACAGTTGTGTTTTTCATATTTGGGTTTCTGGCTGCTACCCAGGATATAGCCGTGGATGGCTGGGCATTAACTATGTTATCCAAAGAAAATGTAGGACTTGCTTCTACTTGTAATTCAGTTGGACAGACAGCAGGGTATTTTCTTGGTAATGTACTCTTCTTGGCATTGGAATCAGCAGAGTTCTGCAACACTTATCTACGTTCTCAATCTCAACCAACTGGAATCATCACTCTATCAGGTAAAGTACAGAAGATGTTATTTTAAAACTGTTCAGCTTTCATTCTTGAATTTCTTTGCAACACACTTGAGCAAAAGGCAAAGAATGTTGCAATATTTCAGTTTAAAATGCATTGAAAACTATGTCAGGTTTTATTTTTAACAAGATCCATTTTACAAAAAACATATTTACCTGCAGTGCCAGTTTTGGTTTTAGGGGGCACTGTTAGTGGCCTTTACAGTTTTAAAATTCCTGTCCAATTAATCTGTATGGGGTTTCAATGTAAAAACTTAGGTTGGCAGCAGTTATTAAAGGATCACAATATGAGGACTAAAGGTTTGTTAGTGTTTTACTGATATGTATTTTGGAAGAGAAAAAGTAGGGTGTAACTCTGCCTTGTTAAAGTTAGTATTCCTTTTGGCTGTACGCATCTAAAGTCAGCTTTACAAAATTTCTGTCTGTGCTTCTGTAATGGTCCACATTTAAAATTCTGCTACTAAACAAGTTTCAGTCCATTTCCAATCCCACAGCCTATTTGAATGAATAGCCATCAAATCCATCACCCTTCTACTTATTGAGTATTACATCCCCAGTTTGTTTTAAAATTTTCATCTGCTTCAGCTCTTAACCCATGAACGCCAGCTTCTCTATCAATTTTTGTATACTTTCTCTGTATTTCTAATCTGACATGTCACATCTTCAGAGAGTGTCGCTACTGGTCTGCTGACATTGACCAGGGATGAGAAAGAAATACCAGCTGTCATTCAGCGATAGCAGGAACTGATTGCAGAATTGTGATTGGAGGAGGAACAAGGAGAGACAGAGCTGGTCCTTCAATCATAGATTCTGTCTCTCCCATGCTTGCTGTTCCAGATCATCCAATCATGGATTCTCCCTGTCTCACTTTTGCTGTTCCTCCAATTACATAAGCTTTGATTTGAGGAGCAACCATGGGTGGTAGAAAGGGAATCTTGCACTAGCTGCTCCTCCAATCGCAACTCCAGCTGCTCCTAGGAGTCTTTCAACTTGTCTTAACCAGTGATCGTGGTTACTGAAGTGGGAACTTTGATGTCCAGTTCTCTGCCCCCCAGCTCCTTGGGCACCTTGCCCCTGTTATGCAGCACCTGGTATCAGCTCTCCAGTTCGATCTCGCAGTTAGTAACCATGGTGAAGTTCTTGTCTCAGATGTAGATGGCCAGCAGGTACTTGTTCTTGGAGTGGGCTCTCTGGTTAATATTGAAGCAAATTTCCAGGTGGACTAAGTGCTTGAGTGCCCTCTTTGTGCCACCATTTCTTCTTCTTCTTCTTCTTCTTCTTGTAATATTCTAGCTGGTCCAGTCCTAGTTTGCTATCAGTTATTGAATAAGGTATCTATAACTTCAGTCATTATTCTCATTTAATGTTCCCATAATTAGATTTCAGCTTCCTCTCTGCAAATACTGTATTGGGAGGAAACTTGTTTTATGAGGGATACTAAGGTATTATTCACACAAGGTAAACTGTTTTTACGTCTGATAATGTTGGGAGTTGGCAGCACCAGCATGATATAGAAGTGGCTTCAGAATCTGAATCCAGAAAAACATACTTCACTTTGTTTCAAGTGAATTTTCAAAGCTTCTTTTATCAACGTTCTCCTGTGTCCTGTCTATTGCATTGCTGCTCAGCGATTCCCTTGAATGTGTGGATTTGCTTCACATAATAATTCTGGAGGAAATTGTAGTCCTTCATTGCAAATACAGCATGTTCTTTTTGTTATTCAAAAAATCTCTTCTGTGTTTGTGCATTTGTTTGTTCAAGCAAGGTTGCTATGACCTCTCTAGTCAATTTTTCATTAATGGAGGACTAGGATATAATTTTGCTTGGTTAACAATTTTTATTTAATGCATAATTCCTAAAATTATCTGAATTCGTGGAGAATATGACTTTATTCAAAACCCTCTTTCAATTTGACTGGATACTGCATGTAACAGGAGTCAATTGCATTGTATCTACACAGTAGCTGTCTTTTTCTCTTTGCCCCTCCCACTTTCACAGTTTTTATATGTGCATTAAACTGTTGTAAATGAGATTCTGCTTGAATGTAATTTAGTTGCTGAAATCTCAGTGCAAGAGTAAAAGTTCAATTGCCAATGATCTTGAGCCACTTGAATCAAAGAATATTGGTTTTATTGTGAGCTGTAACTGGCACTTTACAATTCCAACCATTTGAAGTGGCGCAGAGGTATTGCATTTCACCACAGATGATTTAAAAAGTGCTACACTTTTCCAACCCCTTGCACTGCAGTGACTTGAAGCTTTGCATCATAACTTGTACATGATTTCTTGTCATGAATTTCACACCATTTTGTCGTCGGCCACTGTCATTGCAGCATGGACAGTGATTGCCTCCTATTCTGGACAGTCTCTCTCCTTGGGTGTTGTGCGGTATGTCAGTATATTGCTCCTTCCTGCTCCAACCCCACTGAGAACGTTCCAGTGATTAATATGTGCTTGACTATTTCCCTCACACCGAGCATTTTCCTGCATCCCTTTCCCGTCTGCTTATGCTCCAATCTGTATTATCTGCTTATGTCTGTATTTGAATATTGAACTAGAATTGCCCTGCTAGATATCAGCTCTAACAATTTTGGAACCAGTTATTAATGTGTTAGTATTTTATGTTGCTTTCACTTTTTCTTTCAAATTTAGAGCACCCAATTTTATTTTTTTATTTTTCCCAATTAAGGGGCAATTTAACTCGGCCAGTCCACCTAACCTGCACATCTTTGGGTTGTGGGGGTGAAACCCACGCAGACATGGGGAGAATGTGCAAACTCCACAAGGATAGTGACCCAGGGCCGGGATTCGAACCTGGGTTCTCAGCGCCGCAGTCCCAGAGCTAACCACTGCGCCTCATGCCGCCCATTTATGTTGCTTTCACAAAGGATCTCCAGCCACTTTTGTCTAAGTGAGCAGATTGTAACTTCAACTAAATGTATGATTATTTTTTAAAAAAACATTTTAAAACAGAACTGACAACATTTTGTTTTTGTTACAATAAACATCTCTCACATTTGTACTTCCATCCTGGAACCTGGGATTTGAATCATAGAAGCAAAGGAGTTTAAAATTCAGAATAAGACATTTGTCCATTTTACTGCTAGCATAATCTAAAACCAATCCCACTGCTCTGTGGTTTTGCTGTTGTCCAATATCTTCCACTGCTTCAAATCTTGTTCCAATTTACCCTTAAAATATGTGTAGTGGTCTCAGACTCTACCACTAAAACATTCCTTGATCCAACAACTGTGAAGAAATATCTCAATGTGTTCATTGTTGATTTTAAATTAATGATCCCATCACTGACTAAAATTGTATTAAATTTGTCCGATACAACTTTCAATGACCATATGTTAGGGCAATCTGCACAATTGTTCAATGTCATCTTTTAATACACCTATATTCTCATTTCCACAATCCGTTTGTAAAAACTGATGCAAAATAATTAATGTATTTCCTGTAATATCTTCACATTCCACAATGAGACTCGCTTCTTCATTTCCAAACAGCTCAACTGTTAATTTTCAATACTTCTGTATGCTCTATTTGCTTTCATGCCATCTGCTAGCTATATTTCGTATTTCCCTTTATGTACTGTTGCTTCACAGCCCCAGGTTCCCAGGTTTCATTCCCGCTTGGGTTACTGTCTGTGAAAAGTCTGTACTTTCTTCCTGTGTCTGCATGGCTTTCCTCCGGGTGCTCTGGTTTCCTCCCACAAGTCCGTAAAGACGCGCTTGTTGCGTGAATTGGACATTCTGAATTCTCCCTTGTCGTATTCAATATTTTCCCCTCTTCTTGACTGTGATAGAGAAATTCAAACCGCATTCATTAGGTAAGCAAAACGGAACTTTATTTACGAATTAGAACTGACTGCTAGCAGTAATGGCTGAGAATTGAAGTCTGAAAGCAGTCAAGTACAAACTACTGAGTCCGTCCCAAGTCTGCGATAGTACAGAAGAATAAGGGAAAGGCCATCATAAGGAATTGTTCCATTTTAGAAATTGTTCTTTTTGCTCGCGAGGGGAGTGCTTAAGGGTGGGTCAGTGATGCATTTGGGGTATGACATATCCCAAAAAGCAGGATCCTGTCCAATCAATGGGGAGCCATGGATATGCTTTAGTGCCGCATATGAAATAGGTTCCATTGTAGGCTGTAAAATCATCAGCTGATGTCATCCAGGGGATTGTATTGGTACGTTGCATCTACTTTGCCCCATTAACTTTCCTTTCCCTGATTTATTAAAACATATGGAACCTTGAACATTATACGAGTGGACAGAGAGGGAGGGTGGAGTTAAGGCATGATTATAGGTAGGTTGATACGAAGCTGAAAATTTAGTCATGTCATAGCCAGCAGATCTCCATATTTTCATATCCCCCCCCTATCTCCCCTGATGCCTGTTTGATTTTGTCGTAAAATCCATTCAACTGTTTCTGCGGTATGAAAGGGGAGGGATTGGAGAGGTATTTCTTCCCTTGAATGGATGGGGATATGGGTACAAACCCAACACTTGCTAATATTCAATTTTTCGGCGTAAAGATATGACATATGTAAATAGGTATTGGAAAGCAGGTCTCGTTTAGTTCATTTTTTTACTACCGAGTGGCCATTAAGGCTAAGTAGTCCAGAAAGTCCAAAAATTATACTTAAGATCTTCATCCTGTGTTCTCGTCTGGGTTGGAGACTATCTTCTTGCAATCGGATAGATGTATCCAACTTGAACGTCCTTCAAGTTTGACCGAAGTTGGCGTCGTCAGTAGTACGAGGAATGGTCCGGTCCAGCGTTGTCCTAGTTTCTTTCTGTCCCAGTTTTTTACCAACACGTGGTCTCCGGGTTTGACCACTGGATATCGAGGGACGGCTGTCCCTGTCGTTACTGGGAGATGTGCCTGTTTTACCTGTGAGTGAAGAAACTTCAAAGAAAGTGTTAATTGATTCAAATAGTTCTGCATTTGTTCCCCCATCAAATGGAGGTCTACTCCCTCTAGGGGTTTTTCATGGGCATCCCAGGGAGTCCTCATTGGCCGACCATAGACTATCTCTGCAGCTGACAGTCCGGTCCGCGAATGGGGAGTCACTCGCATGTGAAACAGTGCCAAGGGTTATACTTTTAGCCAATTTAACCCAGTTTCTTCAGTTAATTTAGATAATTTTTCTTTTAAAGTCCCGTTGGCTCTTTCCAGAATTCCTGCTGCCTGCGGGTGATACGCGCAGTGCAGTTGCTGTTTAATTACAAGGGCTTTGCACAATTCAGTATTGATCCGAGCTACAAAATGTGGTCCATTGTCTGAGCTCACCATTTTGGGTACCCCAAAACGAGGAATGACTTCCGTTAACAACAACTTCACTACTGTATGTGCCGTACAATTAGTGGTGGGGAAGGCTTCAATCCATTTACTAAACACATCGATTATTACTAAACAATATTTATAACACTGTGCTTTTGGCAATTCAATAAAATCAAGCTGTATACAAGCAAAAGGATCATCTGGCAAGGGGGTGGTTCCCGGAAGACCTTTACTCTTATTATGTTTCATGCAAATGACGCATCGATCCAGCCTCGTTTGCGCTGCTGTATTCAAATCTGGGTGCCACCAAGTTTTTAGGAGTAGCTGTACCACTCCCTCCTTGCCAAGATGGGTACAAGAAATCAAATAATTAACAAGTAACGGCAATAAAGAATTCGGAATACAAACTTGACCAACTGGAGTCAGCCAGAGGTCTCGTGTCAAGGAGTGCGAACACCTCATTGACTTCCATAGTGTTCGCTCAGAATCAGAGGCGTCCCTCTGTAAATTTTGAACTTCAGCTATCTCTGGCATGCCCGTCGTCCGTAATGCAGGTACCTGGTTTAAAGCCTGATTAGCCCCACTGGGAACAATTAAAGAGGTTGATGAAGCTGCAGTTTTAGCAGCACGGGCATTTCCTAATTGAACAGGAGTGCCACCCTTCGTGTGCGCAACGCATTTAATAACTGCCAATTGACGGGGTAGCTGAATAGCATCGAGGAGATTTTTAACCCAAAGAGCATTTTGAATCGAAAACTTTGCTGTTGCCAGAGGCGGCCAAAATCATGGGTCACGCCAAAGGCATACCTAGAGTCAGTGTAAACATTAGTACTTTTGTCTGTGGCCAAAATACATGCTTGAGTAAGGGCGAATAGTTCGGCTTTTTGTGCAGAGACGGGGGTCTGGAAGGCTGCTGCTTCCTGCACGTCAGTGTCGGTTACCACGGCATATCCCGACTGTGGGACGCCAAATGGGGAAATGGAAGAACTGCCATCAACATAAAAAATTAGATCTGGATTATCAATAGGCCTGTCTGTTAAATCCGGGCGAGGTGCGGTAAGGAAGTGATTCCGAAGCAAACAATCGTGTGGTGGGTCTTCAAGGTTATCGGGGGGCTGTTCGAGGAACACAGCAGGATTTAAGGTTGAACAATAATGAAAAGAGAGGTAAGGGTTTTGCAATAGTGAAACCTCATAGCGTTCAATCGCGCTTGAGTCAGATGCTGGGTTTGCTGAGACGTTAGGAGAGCCACGATAGAGTGTGAAATATACACTTGTACTGGTTGGTGAAGGGTTAGATTGGAGGCTGGTTAGACAGGATCTAATTTCGTAGAATAGTAGGCGACCGGGCGACGCCGGTCACCGTGTTCTTGTGTAAGAACACCAGTGGCGCATTTATCAAGAACATTATCAAGAACAGGGGCCTCACGGTAGCATGGTGGTTAGCATCAATGCTTCACAGCTCCAGGGTCCCAGTTTCGATTCCCGGCTGGGTCACTGTCTGTGCGGAGTCTGCACGTCCTCCCGTGTGTGCGTGAGTTTCCTCCGGGTGCTCCGGTTTCCTCCCACAGTCCAAAGATGTGCGGGTTAGGTGGATTGGCCATGCTAAATTGCCCGTAGTGTAAGGTTAATGGGGGGATTGTTGGGTTACGGGTATATGGGTTACGTGGGTTTAAGTAGGGTGATCATTGCTCGGCACAATATCGAGGGCCGAAGGGCCTGTTCTGTGCTGTACTGTTCTATTAACGTACAGCTGAAAGGTCCGTCATACATAGGTCGTCCTAGCGCTGGGGCGGTAGCCATGGCGTTTTTCAGAGTAATAAAAGATTACTTTGCTGAATCAGGTAGTTCAAACTTAAGAGGAGCATTTTGAGAGGAGTACGGAGTTAATTCTTTAGTATGCACAGTAACTCGGAATCCATTGTCTGCAAAAGTTCACTAATCCTAAAAAGGCTCGCACCTGCTTGGGCGATGTAGGAAATGGGGTCTGCAGTATAGGAATAATGCGTTCCTGAGTAAGGGAGCGATCAGTAGCACTTATTAGGACATCCAAAAATTTGACTTGTCGTTGACCTTTATGAACTTTAGCGGGCGGGATCACATATCCCCATGAATGGAGACGGATGAGCAGGTAAAAGGTGTCACGCTGGTTAGCGATGAAATCAGGGCTGGCAAGGAGTAAGTCATCAACATATTGAATGATGGTGGAGCCACCAGGAGGTGCTAATGTCGCTAACTGGGAGTGACCAAACGCCATTCGGATGGTCTACCTATCTTAGGAACTGGAAGAATCGGGGTGTTACAGGGCGATTGGCATGGTATCAAAATTCCCTGTTGAAGGAATGATTGAATCATGACCGAGACTCCTTTTTCAGCCTCGGGCCGCAAAGGATACTGTGAAATTGAGGGCAAGGGCATATCAGGTTTGATTCTAATAACAACGGGAGGGACATTAGTGAGACCAACTTCGTGTTTGGAGGCTGCCCATAAATCTGCAGGTAGTTCAGAAGTCGTAGATTGGGTTGAATGATGATGGTGCAGTGTGCCAATGAGGACAAATGGGCGTTTAAAATATTCTAACGTGCCTGCGGGTAGGGTTTGACTATCATTAAGGAAAGGATCAGCTTGTCCTCTTAGTGCCGCTGCCAGAAATCCCAAGGACTTGGCACTGTAACCTTCGTTGATAGAAAGGGTCACGTGGGGTGACATAAGTCTCGACTGATGCCATAGGCTGTGGGGTAAATCGACAAGAAAGGCAGACCCTTTTTTTGTCTTGGTAAATGCTCTCCAAATCGGGCGAGCATACTGTATGATCGTAGCAAAGAGTGACATGTGGATTGGGAATATCTAAGGGAGGTGAAAAGTGTGAGGGATCAAAATCAATCGACCACCACTGTGGAGTAGTGAATAGGGGAAAGTTTCGAAGCTGGGCCTGCGGGATAGGTGATATGGTAATGCCGTTATCAAGGCTTGGGTCACTATACTCTCTCAGTTGGACTCTATCGGGTGTTTTAATAGCTGTGCCCAAGTGTCAATAATCTTTTGTAAGACCTCCTGCAGTTTTTAGATTTTTACTTTTTTTAAACAGTGGTACTCAGGGTTAACGTTAGCTGCCAGCATAGAACACAGAGCAATCAGACGCAGGCTCAGAAGTTATTAAATCTTGCAGCTGGTGACCTCGTATTTGAGACAGTTCTATAAACATTCCATTATCAATGCGATGTATTACCGCTCCGAATTTACAGTGTCTGTCTGCCTAATAAGGTCAGGTGTCGTTAGTTGTTGTACATCTTTACTGCGAGAAGGCTATGAGTGGGACATATTTCAGTCAATTTTCAATATTTGCTATTTAACCAGTTTTTTGGAAAGAGACATTACTGGATGTTTATTATTTCTTTTTATTTCAAATGAACTGAACCACCGCTGAGTCTATCTGGACAGCCTGAAACGATCTGAAATTATTTTAGACAAGAATCCATTGTTAAGTTCCTAACCGTAATCTTGTAATGACTTCGCTCCCCTTTTTTTCATTTTGGGAGATTTGTTATCCTCAGATATTCCTGAACAAAAACTAATGGAGTGTTTTGGTTCTTTTCCATATGAAAAATGAAATGAAAAATGCGCATTCCGTTTTCAAGATCTGTCAATTCTATACCCAATTTTAATTCTTTATCCTGCCAGCTGGCTAACAAGGAGGCATCCTTCAATTTTGGACAGTATTCCCTCCATAGAGCAATTAACTTTATAGCAGTTGACGCCCTATTATTTTCCCAAATCACTTGTTGAGCTTCTATTACTGTTGATAGGTCTTTAGTTGTTCACACAGCGTTTGCAGTACGCTGCCATTTAAAAAAGTTGTATCTAAAGTTTTACCCATTGCACCCTTTGTCTGATGCCAGATGGTCCTTCCGATTACAATTTTAACAATTGATTAAGGAAATTACGTGTGTGATGTTTTATGTCAGGGTCCGCACGCTTTTTGCCCTGTTTATGTGTTATTAAGCAGAGTTATCCGCATCTGCAGGAGATTATAATTTAAATCACGGAGTAATCGCGCTCCATGCAAACCAATTAACAGCTCGAAGGTGACACTGCAAAGATTCTGTGTCACCCGCCTTCCAAAGTTAATGGGAACCTTTTATCGCGAAGGTTTCAAGTAATAACAAAGACCATGTTGGCATCGATATCTCTTTACCTCTTTCAAATCATCACAGCTTGAAACATAATTTTTAAAGTCAAAGTCTGAAAAATGAAATATGAATTCTTTCCCTCTCTCTTATCTATCTCTCTCCCTCTCTACATAACTCTGTCTGTCTTTGGAACTCTTGTTGCTCTTTCTCTTTATCTGCCTACCTCTCCATCTCTGCCTCCCCCTGACTCGCTCTCTTTCGCTCTCTCTAACAGTTCCTGTCTCTGTCGCTGGCTCTCTCTCTCTCTCTCCTTCAATCTCTTCCTCTGTCTCTCTTTCTCTCTCTTGGATTCAGCCCTTGTCCTTGGGGACAAATTTTGAACAAACATTTTTCATTCTCCTTCGAAAACTTTATCTGTGTTATTCCATTTAAGTCAATTTGCACTGATTAATCTTAGAGGCATTAGCTGTTCTCTGAGATGTATTTCTTCGTTTGTCAATTCAGAAAAGACCAACTGTCTGTTGAAATGGTTAATGTTTCCTGCAGAATCTGTTTTCCCATCATGCCATTATTTGCTTCACACAATACCGCACCCTCTGTGTACCCAAACAGTTGCCTGAATGTGGCGACTAGGGGATTTTCACAGTAACTTCATTGCAGTGTTAACATCAGCCTACTTGTGACAATAATAAAGATTATTATTACTAATTTAAGTTGTGCCCAGAGCTAATGCAGAAACTCCTTTGCTGCATCGGAGGGAAGTCTTGATTTGATGCTTTAGAACATAGAATAGTACACCACAGAACAGCCCCCCCCCCCCCCCCCCCCAACCTTACTTTTTAGGACACTACGGGCAATTTAGCATGGCCAATCCACCTAACCCACACATCTTTGGACTGTGGGAGGAAACCAGAGCACCCGGAGGAAACCCACACACTGGGAGGACGTGCAGACTCCGCACAGACAGTGACCCAGCCGGGAATCGAACCTGGGACCCTGGAGCTGTGAAGCATTTATGCTAACCACCATGCTACCGTGCTGCCTTTAGTAACAAAGGAATCAGCTAATAGGTTGGCAAACTGGAGTGGAGACCCTGAATTTGGCATTATTGAAATGAAGTTTATCCATTAAACTCTATACATTGAATCCCCTTTCACTTTTTATCTGTCTCCAATTAGCAGATACCCCACTGTGACCTGTTAAATAATTTTGTTGCTTAGTTTGTTTTTATTCATTCATGGGTGTGGGCGGGCTGGCTAGGCCAGCATTTATTACACATTGCGAAGGTGGTGGTGAACTGCTTTCTTGAACCGCTGCAGTCTATGTGGTGTAGGTATACCCACAGTGCCTTTGGGAAGGAGTTCCAGGATTTTGACCCAGCAACAGTGAAGGAACTGCGATACATTTCCAAGTCAGATGTGAGTAGCTGGGAGGAGAACCTCCAGGTGATGGGTGTTCCCATATGTCTGTTTCCTTGTTCTTTGAGATGGTAGTGGTCGTGGGTTTGGAAGGTGCTGTCAAAGGAACCTTGGTGAATTCCTGAAGTGTGCCTTGTAGATGGTACACACTGCTGCAACTGTGCATTGGTGGTGGAGGGAGTGAATGTGGATGGTGTCAAGCATCTCCAGTGTTGTTGAAGCTGCACTCATCCAGCCAAGTGGAGAATACAGTATTCCATCGCACTCCTGACATGTGCCTTGTGGGTGAGGCTTTGGGGAGTCAGGAGGTGAGTTACTCACAGGATTCCTAGCCTTTGACCTACTCCTGTAGCCACAATGTATGGCTCACCCATTCAGTTTTTGGTCACCGTTAACCCCTAGGATGTGAACCGTGAACTGAAGAATTCCAAAGGGGAGTCGTATTGGACTCAAAATGTTAACTGTTTCGCCACAGATGCTGCCAGACTTGCTGTGTTTTTCCAGCACGTTCTGTTTTTATTTCAGGTCTGCAGTATTTAACTTTTATACTCCACTAAGTTTTGCATTGATCAATTCAATATAGTAATAGAAAAGGACAATGTTGTGATCACTTTTTCATTGTTAACCTATTTTCACATCAGTCTGGAATGTATTGCTAAAGTATTCTGCACATGTAAAACTTTTTCTCCATTTTTCAAATGCCTCTAGTTCACACTGAAAATTGTGCCATTTCCATTTATATTTCTGAACTGCATCTGTATGGATTTTTGTTGCAACACCTAACAGCATCCGCACTCCAGTGCGCTGAGATTCCTTCAGTAACTGCCACACCACCCCCTCCTCTCTCCAACTATCATCTGAAAATGTTCAAACCTACATGTTTAAGTGCTTAGTCCTATCCCAATCTAAACTGTCTCCATTTGCAGCTCCTCTGTCACATCCCACTTGTTTACTTTTGTTGCTGCACTTTCTTCCTGTTTCTTATTTTCATTTTTTCTATCCCTTGTCTTTTCTGCAGCAGTGTTGTTATCTTTCACTATCTCATGTCCTCTTTCTTCTTTGATAAATGACTCACTGTTTACGCTTGGATTTGAAGCAGATGGCTTAGTTGAAATAGAGGAAATTTTATTCAAGGACAGTTAAGGATCCTAAGTAACAAAAAGGTGGGAAATCTCCATTCACTTTGTGCTGAGTCCACAGTATAAACTGCCTAAAATTGTAGTCTTGCATTTCTGAGTGTATAAGAATGATGAGTAGAAATGTTCAGCTGCCATAATGTGAGTGTGTCTCTTAAGACAAAGTAGGACGTTTGAACAGCAGCTCTCTGTGCTAGATCTACAGAGGATGTTTATTGTTCAAAAAAGAGAATGTCCTTGAGAGATCAAAGAATCTCTTTTTGGAGTTAAAAAAAACAATAAATAAACTATTAGATTAGTTGGTGCATTCTATAAGTCATCAGATAGTGAGGAGAAAATAGATAAGCAGATTTAAAAATAAATTAGTATGGTGCAAGAACTATACAGTGATAATGGGGAATTGTAACTGTTCCAGTATTCAGGTGAAGGAGGCTCCTTGGGGTGAAGTTGTTTCAATGGAGAATGTGATAATTGGGAAGCATCTTGGGAAGGTTTAGATCAGTTATTGAGAAGGACAAGGAACAATCTAGAATTTAAAAAAATTAACTGGAAGTGGACTAATTTTAGAAAGCAGTATTAGGGGTCCGCTCTGGAGTCAGACTGGCCGGTAACAAGGGAGAAATGGGTAGCCTTTAAACAGCAGCTGATTCGGGTACAGTCTGGGTACGTTCCAATAATGGGAAAAGAAAGGACAACCAGAACCAGAGCTCTCTGGATGACAAAGTTGAAGAACGAAAGGTTCAGAAAAGAGGAGTGTATGAAAAATGTCAGCTTGATATCCCAAGGGAGAATTAGGCTGAATTTGTGTACAGAGGAGATAACTAAATTAACATGTGGAACAAGACAGTCCAAGAATAGATTGACAGCTAACTCGAAAAAGAATCCGAAGATCATCTAGAGGCATATTAACATTTAAAAGACTGATCAAGGTCCTTGATCTAAGCAGGGATCAAAATGAAGATCGATTGGAGGCAACAGCAAGCATGTCAGTGGAACTAAAGGAGAACTTTGCATCATTGTGGAACGAAAGGAGTACTTTGCATCATTGGTAATGGAGAAATTCAGTTTCCCTGAGAAATTCATCAAAATAGTTAAACAGATTCCTGATTGCATGCTCATGGGTGCCCTGGATTATGGTGAGTCGTCTGACCCATTTCCAGTCCCTAATAGAGGGCGGGTATGCCAGTACCAACCCTCTTCAGCATGTCTTTCTCCACCATGTTCTCCGATGCCATCCATGATGGTGGTCCTGGCATTGATATTGAATATCGCATGGACAGGAAGCTGCACAATCTGAGACTCCAGGCAAAGATCTTCGCGATTCCTGTTTACCAGTACCGTGCACGAGCTGTTGGTTCCAACATGTGGGACGAGACATGGGTTGGAGAACAAGCCTGTACTAAATTATATGCAATAACTCACCGTACATATGCAATAACTCACCGTACAATCAGAAGGAAGAAAATTGATGTACCTGAGGAAGTGAGCAAACGAATATGAGGGACAGTAGGACCTTGAGGGTAATATGTTCACAGACAGAGAACAAACAGGAGAGCAAAGCATGGCTCGGGGGATGGTAGCCTCGTGGAGAATAGTGAAAAGGATGCTGGGCTAAAAATGTGCCCAGGATAAAGAGAGCCAATTAGGATAATTGACCAGGTCAGGAGGTGTGTAAAATGACCAATGGGAAGTTTGTATGCGAATCTTGATGTAATTTGACGTATATCTCCAGAGTTCTTTTGTTTGAGAGTCTCTTTATCCTGTGAGCTGCAGAAGACAGTATGTGTGTCCTGTGGCTCTATGGATTGAGTCAACCTTGCAAGTTAGTTATTATTAAATGATATGATACCTGCAAATCCATCTCAGATTTTATTGAATCTAGACTGACAGCAAATTAACCAGGAATTAACATACCAACCTACTCGAGGAAAGACCTATCTCAAGCCAAAGGTTTCAATCCATGACCAGAAACTGCCAGCATTAGATAAGTTCACTCATCTCTGCAGCGACACTTTTGAACTGTTTCTGTTGATGACGAGATAAGTGTAAGAATTGTCAAACCAAGTTGACATTTGGCAGACTTTGATCATCAGTCAGGGGACAAAGAGGAGCAAATCTGCCTGCCAAACTAAAAGGCTATAGAGCGTTCACAGTGCCAGGGTCCCACTTTCGATTCCCAGCTTGGGTCACTGTCTGTGCGGAGGCCTCGCGTTCTCCCTGTGTCTGCGTGGGTTTCCTCCGGTTGCTCCAGTTTCCTCCCACAAGTCCCGAAAGAGGTGCTGTTGGGTAATTTGGAAATTCTGAATTCTCCCTCCATATATCTGAACAGTTACTGGAATTTGGGACTGGGCTTTTCACAGTAACTTCATTGCAGCGTTAATGTAAGCCTACGTGTGACAATAAAGATTATTATTATTGTCCCGCCCACCCTGCTATACGCATATGGAACTTGGGACTGTGAACAAGCATCACTTCCAAGAAACTCAACCATGTTTACTGGAGCTGCATTTGGAAGCCTTTGAAGATCAGATAGTGAGACAAAATACCAGGCACCAAGGTGTGCAACTGAATTGGGATGGTCATGTAACCAGAATGCATGACACTGCTTCATCATAGAATCCGTCATAGAATTCCTACAGAGGCCATTTGGCCCATTGAGTCTACATAGACCTTCCAAAAATATCATGCTACCTAGGCCCAATTCCCCCACCCTATCCCTCTAACCCCATAACCTCACCTAACATTTGGACAGGAAGAAGCAATTTTAGCATGGCACATCCACCTAACCTGCCATGTTTGGACTGTGGGAGGAAACTGGGGCACCCAGACAAACCCCATGCCTGGAGGAACCCCCACGCAGACTTTGGGCGAAGTGCAAACTCCACATAGTCACTCAATGTTGAAATTGACCCTAGGTCTCTGACGCTCTTGAGGCAGCAGTGCTAACCAAGCAAATGTTCTATAGAGAGCTGAGTCTAGGGCGCAGACTCATGGTGGTCAAAGGAAGTATTACAAGGGCACTTTGAAAGCTTCACTTAGTTTTGATATCAAGTCCTGGGAGTAGTTCTCCCAGAGTCATTGCACCTGGCACAAACAAAAAAGATGGTCCGACCTCCTTCAATAGCAAATGCAAAATAGAGACAGAGAGAAAACACAAGGAAAGGAAATCCCAAGCAAGCAACTCGCTCCGAACTCAATTATCTGCAATATCCTGTTCTATTTGCAGCAGAGCCTTCTAGGCCCAGATCAGCCTTGGTAATCATCTACATATGCACAGGAACCCTACCAAACAACCCAGATGATGAAAATGATCACATTTGCCTTGAAGGATGAACAATAAGATGAACTGGTTAAGCTGTGTTGTTCTCATTAAAGCAAAGGTTAAGAGAAGATTTATTATACTTTGGGTTTGGATAGAAGAGTAAGTAAAGAAAAACAATTTCCAGTGGATGGTGGGTCGAGGGCACAGATTTAAGCTGATTGGCAAAAGTACTGGAGACATGATGGAAAACTTTGTTCTGCAATTTACTCGTATTTGGATTGCACTGTCTGACCAGATGGTGGATACAGATTCAATAGTGACCTTCAAAAGAAACTGGATAAATACTTGGAGAAAAATTGCAGGGATATTGGGAAATAGTAATTGTGTGGGACTAACTGGATTGCTCTTGCCAGTGGCCTCCTTCTGAGCTGCTCAATTCTGATTCAAGACATTGCGTACAAGAATGAATATCAATTCTTATTCAGCAATATCACCCCCATCAAATAGCCAGTTTTAAGTACAGGGGCTTCTTTGCCACAGGACATGAATTGGTATTGAGCTCTTCCAAAAGCTTTTGAGTTTTCTGTGGCACCTTTTGCAGCAGTAGGATAGTTTTCCCTTAACTAGGGCATGCAAGTAATTGGGAAGGTTTTCTTGTGCACCTTGGGCATGACACAGGAGAAAAATAGGACCTGATTTATCAGTTTATACTTGTTCAGTTTTCTATGTCATTTCATTAGCCTTTTGTGCAGAGAAATTCTAGCTTTTTCATGCACCTTTTTAATCTTCCCTTTTAGGTTTTCTCGTTTTCTGGGGAATAGTTTTCATGGTGTCAACAACCTTGGTTATGATATTTAAAAAGGAGAACTTGGGACAAACATCGCTACATGTTTCTCAGCAAGGAATCAAGGAAACCTACAAGTCGCTCATCTGTATAGTAAAGTTACCTGCTGTCTTAAGTTTTTGCATCATGTTGCTGACAGCAAAAGTAAGCTGATTTAACTTAAATGGTTTAGAAAAATCTTAAATCTTACTGCAAATATTTTGTGATATATTTGAGTTTGAGTGGTAACTTGCAGTTTGATAAATTAATTTTCAGCTTGTTAATCACAAAGCATTTTTAAGCATTTTTAATCAGTGACTAGTCCATTTGTGAATGAACTGATTTGAAATAACTGAATATAACTAACATTACACTGAATCATTTACTATATTGGTATGCCATTGTCAATTAACATTTTATGGAATCTTTTCCTGTTTTGTCTATGGATTAGCTTTGCTTTTAGCTTGTTTTAAAAAAAAAAAAACAATTTTGCATACTCAATTAATTTTTTCCAATTAAGAGGCAATTTAACATGGTCAATCCACCTACCCTGCACATCTTTGGGTTGTGGGTGCGAAACCAATGCAAACAGTCGGAATCGAACCTGGGACCTTGGCGCCGTGAGGCATCAGGGCTAACCCACTGCGCCAACGTGCTGCCCTCGCTTTTAGCTTGTTAATGCTAAAAAATAAATTTAAATTGCAATGTTCAAAAGTGTTTGAGCGAGGGGGCAGCACGGTGGTGCAGTGGTTAGCATTGCTGCCTCATGGCACCGAGGTCCCAGGTTCGATCCCGGCTCTGGGTCACTGTCCATGTGGAGTTTGTACATTTTCCCCGTGTTTGCGTGGGTTTCGCCCCCTCAACCCAAAGAAGTGCAGGCTAGGTGGATTGGCGACGCTAAATTGCCCCTTAATTGGAAAAAAATTAATTGGGTGCTCTAAATTTATAAAAAGAAAAAGAAAGTGAGTTGGATTAGTTTTTGCTTTCATTGGCCAAGTTAAAAAAATGTTAGGGTAGAATATCTGTGAGGCACAATTGGTGATCTGGATGTGAAGTACATCAAATTGCACTAATTTTGAGAAGTGATCTCCTGGAGGCTACAGCTGTAAATGCAAATTTACAGTTTTAACACGTCTGTTTATAATATTAACTTTTTTTTAAATATACAGAATAACCATTTAGTTATGTTAATAAACAGCAGTTAACCTTTTAAT
This sequence comes from Scyliorhinus canicula, assembly GCF_902713615.1. NCBI lineage: Eukaryota > Metazoa > Chordata > Chondrichthyes > Carcharhiniformes > Scyliorhinidae > Scyliorhinus > Scyliorhinus canicula. Next base: position 103,759,629 of record NC_052158.1, read on the forward strand.
AAATAAAATATTTGAAAGCCTTTAAAACATGCCATTAGTTCCTTCGCTATCAAATGAACCATCTTAATATAAAATGTCCATGAAGCCTGCAAATGGATGCAATTATCAGAAACTTGTAAAATCAATTAATTCAATTTGGGGGGGTGGCCAGTTTTCTAGGCAGGCCAGCTTCTAGCTGATGTATTTTAAACTAGTGCAAACAATGTAGAAACCCAAATTCAGCTGAATGTAATTTTCATTTAATATTCTACCGAGTTTTGCTGATTGAATTGCACCACAAAAAAAAGTGCAACTGAGCAGAAACTCCCTGCCAATGTTTATTTTTTAAATTAATTTATGGGATGTGAGCATCACTGGCTGGACTTGCATGTATTGAGAGTCAACCACATTTCTGTGGACCTGGAGTCACATATAGGCCAGACCAGGTAAAGACAGCAGATTTCCTTCCTTAAAAGACATTAGTGAACCGGCAGGGTTTTTATGACACTGTGAGTAACGGTTTTATACCATGTCAGTATTTCTTGTTTTGAATGGTCTTTTCTTTGGTAAATGAGTGTGCACTTCTAAAACACACTATAAACATTTTTGTGTATCTGCATATAAAACAAGATCTTTCATGGCGAGAGTAATTTCAAGTATTACTGCAGGGAATTTAAGAGGGTTCGCCTGGTCGTCCTTTGTAACTTCAGCAGACATACAGTTTACATGATATATCTGGTGTAAAACTACGATGCTCGATCATGAAAGCCCTCTGGATGAAATTCCTGGAGTACTATTTTAGTGGTGCTACAAATGGCCACAGATATTAAGAGGAATATGAAATTCAGCAGTAAATTTCTTAGTTGCTTCTGACCAGCACCAAAATCTAACAATTGTGCAAGTTCCTTTTATTTTTGGATACTATATTGCTCACATTTAGTCCACCTGGGTCCATCTTGATTTTCAAGTAAATATCCCAGCTGATGAGTCAATTATAACCCAATTATCTCGTTTTCATAAAAGTTGTCATAATGGTTAGCTTGGAGGGGTGTCTTCGTCGGTTGTTAACTTAGAAACAAAAGTATATGTTAGATTTGTATAATTTATAACATTTTCATATGTAATTAGAGTTGATTGTTGATGACTTTCATACAATCCAAAAAATAATTATGCAAGTGTTGAAGCTGTTTATTTTATGTTGCACATTGCCCCAAGACAGTCAAGTACATATTTCAGGCTGTACAGTAAAAGAGCAATCAACTGAACATGCAGGGCGCAATTCTCCGCACTCACGACGGTGCAGAGAATAGCGTGGCTCGTATAATTTTACGGCCACGCTCGTCCGACGCCCTCCCGCTATTCTCCCCCCCCCCCCCCCCCCCCACGCCCGACTCCCGATACGAATCGCTGCCGCCGTTTTTTTACGGCCAGCAGCGATTCTCAGCTGTCCGATGGGCCGAGTTCCGAGCCCTTTACAGCTGTTTTTACGAACGGCAAACACACCTGGTCTGGCCGTTCGTAAAAACGGCCGTAAAGTGCCGATTTTTAAAACCATGGCACCGATTGGCATGGCAGTACCACAGCCGTGCCAAGGGTGCCATGGGCCCGCGATCGGTGGGCACCGATCGCGGGCAGCGGGTCCGATGCCCGCGCACTCTTTGTCCCTCCGCCGCCCCCCTGTATCACTTCGCGGGGCGGCTGAGGGGCATCCCGGCCCGCGCATGCGCGGGTTTTGCGCAAATGCACGATGACGTCATCCACGCATGCGCGGGTTGGAGTCTTCCAATCCGCGCATGCGCGGCTGACGTCATATGACGCGTCAGCCGGCGCAAACTCTGGCAAGCGGGCTTAACGAAATTCGTTAAGCCCGCGATGCCGGAGTTTACGGCGGTGGCATGCTAGCCCCGACCGGGGACCAGAATCGGTTCCCGGTCGGGGAGGGGGGGCTGGCGTCAAACCCGCCCGGATTTGACGCCGGCCTTACGATTTCTCCCCCTCTGGGAGAATCGCGCCCGCAGTGTCAACAAAACTGACTTGAGCTTTAAGTAAATATGTTTTAATTTCTGAGACACGAAAATTAGTACTTTAAAACTGAATGTTTCAGAACTCTGAACTTCATTTTTTTCCTGATTGCTATTGACTAATTTTTAATACCATCTATTTATGTGGCTGGCCCAGTTAAACTTGTGATCACTGGTGACCCAAGGAAGTTAATGATGCTGGGACTAGTGTATAAGTAGGGTGGACTTTAAACTAAATATTGGGGGAAAGGGATAATTTGAGAGGAGGTGTGATAAATCAAAGGGAAACAATGAGGTATTAGAGTAGGGGAGCAATTTCTTTTATTTCACAGGATGTAGGCATTGCTGGCTGGGCCAACATTTATTGCCCATCCCTAATTGAGCAGGTAGTGGTGAGCCTCTTTTGTTTTTTGAACCTGCATTCCATGTTAGCACAAATAGAAATAACAGCATGACCTGATGGGCATTACAGACACATGGTTAAAAGGTGACCAAGGCTGGGAGCTGAATACGGAAAGGTATTTGACATTTTGAAAAGACCAAGCTCGGAACAGGTGCTGGAGTAGCTCTATTGGGTAAGGATGTCATGAGTACAGTAGTGAGAGCTTAGCTTGAAAGAGCAAGATGTAAAATCAGTTTGGGTTAAGAAATGGGAAAGGCAAGAGGTCACTCGTGGAATGGGTTTTTCGATCCCCGAACAGCAGTTACACTAAGATGGAGTCTACAGGAAGAAATAAATGGGGCACATAAGAAATGTACCACAATAATCATGGATGACTTTATGGGTGAATTAAATAAGTAAAGGACCTTGGAAAATGAGTTTGAGTGTATTCAAGACAATTTCTTAGAGCAGTATGTTCTAGAGCCAACCCAGGTGGCAGGCTACTCTAGACCTGGTAATGTGCAACGAGACAAGATTAATCAATAACCTCATGGTAAAAGTGTCTGTTGTTGATCATAGCATGAACCTCGTTAATTTTGAAGGAAAATGTGGATCTAAGATTAGCATTTAAACCAAAGTAAAGGTAACTGTAAGGATGCGAGGATAGAGTTAACTGATGCAGTAGAGTTATAGTGGCAGAATTTTAAGGAGATATTTAATGGCCTCAGCAAAGACTTATCCCAGTGAGAAAGAAAGATTCTTTGAAAAAGATACATAATCCATGGTTAAAAATAGGAGGTTAAGGATTGTTATCAAGTTGAAAAAATACTGCACAAATCTGCAAAGATTAGGTAGGTCAGAAGATTGGTCAGATTTTAAGAACCAGCAAAGAATGACTTTTTTTTAAAATGGAGGGAGAAAGTAAACTATAGCTAGCTTGTAATATAGAAACGGATAGCAAGAGTTTCTACCCATATTTAAATAGCCATATTTAAATAGGAATAGAGGAACTAACTCAGTATAAATGCAAAATACTGGAGATTTGCAACAAAAACAAAGTGCTGGAAAACCGCAGCAGTTCATCTTCTAAAGAATAGCTATATTGGACTTGCAGCATAACTGTTTTTTCTTTCCACCACTGTTGTCTGATCTGCTGAATTTTTCCAGCACTTTCTCTTTTTCATACTAAAGCTTGTATTGGTCCTCTAGAAGGTGAGTCTGGGTATTTGATAATGAAAAACAAGAAAATGATGGAGTTGTTGAACAGGTATATTGTTTTCACTGGAGAAAACTTTGAAAACTTCCCAAAAATATTTGAAACGGAGGGAGGAATTTAAACCAATCCCCATTTCTAGTGAGAAGGTGTTGGGGAAAACAATTTGACCTAAAATTTGACAGGTCCCCAGGACAGGATAGGGTGTTAAAAGAAGTGGCTGCAGAGATAGTTGATGCATTGGTTATTATCTTTCAAAATTCCTTAGATTCTGGAAATGTACCAGCGGATCTGAAAATAGAAAATGTAACACCTTTATTCAAAAGAGTTGGGAGACAGTCAGGCCAGTTAGCCTAACATCTGTAATTGGGAAATTACCAGAATCTAATATTAAGGTGCTTATAGCAGAATACTTAGAAAATCATAATACAATCAAACAGGTTTTATAAGTAGGAAGCATGGTGGATAAAGGGGAACCTGCACATGTGGTATACTTTGATTTCCAAAAGGCATCTGATCAGGTGCCACCATCAAATGTTAATACACATGATGCAAGGTGTCACATATTAGCATGGATAAGGGATTGGCTAGCTAACAGCGGTAAAGAGTAAGGATAAAATAAGTCATTTTCAGGTTGGCAAGCTGTAACTAGCAGAGTGCCACAGGATCAGTTTGAAGGCTATTTACAATCTTTATCAATGACCTGGATAGAGGGACTGTATGTATGCTAGCTAAATTTGCCGATGACATCAAGATAGGTCGGAAAATAAGGTGTCACTAGAAGGCAGGGAGTCTGCAAAGGGACTTGGATGGGTTAAACGAGTAAACAGAAATTTGGCAATTGGGAGTATCAAGTGGGAAACTGGACTTGTCCACTTTGGCAGGAAGAATAGAAAAGCAGTACAACTATTTAAATGGAGAGAGATTGCAGAACTCAGCGGTCCAGAGATATCTGGATGTCTTGGTACATGAATCACAAAACATTAGTATGCAGATACAGCAAGTAATTGGGAAGGCAAATGGTGTTTATAGCACTGAAAGGGCATTTAACAGTGACTTGTTTCTGTGCTGTAATTCTATTTGTTACTATTCATAGTGCAACTTTCTAAAATTCTGAAATTAACTGTAAGGAACCATTTTCCATATTCTTGATATCCGAGGCTTAATTGTTATCTCAGCGGCAAATAGAAACGGCAAAGTTTTGAAATCAAGTTTGTTATCCACCTGTGCACTTTCATGTCGGTACTGCATTCTGGATCAGCTTTGCTGCAGACTCTGGGTCCACAATTTCAAAATGGTCTAAAGTTGTTCCAGAGCAACCTGACTCATGGGCTCATGTATCACATCACCAGAAGTTTACAAGTAGCAGGGACATTTTTTGATGATGGCAATACTTGAATACTTATTTTCTGAACCTGTTCATAACATTTTAATGATCAATGTAGCTGAACCCGAGTCCCTTTAATCGCTGCTGTTTCCAGAAGGATAGAAGGGGTTCCAAGTGAATGACCTCTTATTTGCCTACATTGAAAACCATTTTCCACAGTTTTGCCTTCTCACTTAATCTATCAATATCTCTTCCATTTACACTATTACAATGCTGCCTATTTTTGTGTCTTCTGCAAATATGATCATGTGCCTTTCTATATTCCACCATCTAAGTTGTGAATAAATACAGTGATTAGTTGATGCCCCAACACATCCTTGCAGGATGGTTGAAGGACCTCCTTCTGTGCTGTAAAATTCTGACTCTATGACTGCTAATCAGTCTTCCAATTCAAATACACGCCCAACATCCCTACTTCCAGTCTCCTTCCACTCATCCAATTTCCTAACGAGGTCTATAATTTTCCCCCCATTCCAATTCAATTTTAGTTAATTCTCTCTTACGAGGGAATTTTATCAAATGTCTTCTGAAGTCAATATAAAATTCTTAAGCATTCCCATGTCCATTCCTTTATTCACCTCACAAATTCAATCCGGTTTACCAGGCATACTTTGCCAGAAAGGAGATGCAGAGCTTCCCAGCAGAGCCACCTTCCACATTGCTGGAGGATAGGCTAACGACAGGGGGACTGGAGATGGGGGTAGTGCCAGCAGTTTACGGGGCTATTTTGGAAGAGAAGAAGGCAGCACTGGAAGGGATCAAGACAAAGTGGAAGAGTTGGGAGAGGGTATGGAGGAGGGGTTCCTCTGGTGTAAGGTGCTCCAGAGGGTGAACGCCTCCACCTCGTGCGCTAGGTTGGGACTGATACAGCTGAGGGTGGTATATAGAGCACACCTCACAAGGACGAGGATGAGCCAGCTCTTGGGGGGGGGGGGGGGGGGGGGGGGGGGGGGGGGAGCGCAAATCATGTTCATATGCTTTGGTCCTGTCCAAAGCTGGAGAATTACTGGATGTTGTAGCCTTCGCCTTATTGATCGCCCAAAGGCGGATCCTGATGGGGTGAAGAGCAACCTCTCCACCCTGTGCCCTGGCGTGGCGGGGGGACCTGCTAGAATTCTTGACTCTTGAGAAGGTCAAATTTGAACTGAGGGGAAGGATGGAAGTGTTCTACAATTCATGAGCGTTATTCATTATGCACTTTTGAGAATTGGATTACATCGAACATTAGGGGGTGGGGGGGTTGGGAGAGTTGGGGGGAGGGTGACTGTGTTGATGGGGATTATGGGTGATTCCTGATTCCTTTTTGTTATTTGTTTATGTTGACATGCCGGCTAATGTTTGGGGGTTTGGTGGGAGGATGGGATCAGTGTTATTGATATGGGCATTGACATTGCATTCGTTACTGATTATTGTTAATTGTTGGGTGTAAATTTGGGAGAAAATGTGAAAAAAGAAGAATAACAATATTTATAAAAAAGTTTTACCAGGCATAACCTACCCACAAATCTATGCCGATTCTCTATTCAACTGAGAATTTTCAAGGTGATTGAATGCCCTCTCCTTAATTATAGACTCTCTAACAATTCCCCAACACAGCTGTTATGCCAACTGGTCTCTAATTCCCCAGTTTCCCTCTGTCACCTTTCTTAAATAGAGTGCTATGAGCAACTTGCCAATCAAAGGAACGATTCCTGAATTGAGTACTTTGGGAGTTTGTATTTGGGGAATTAACAATGTTCTGAACTACTTCCTTTAAAACCCTGAGATGGAAACCAGATGATCCTGGGGATTTGCTGATCTTTAGTCGCATTGTTTTATTCTTGATTCTTTTTCACTTTAATTCTGGTGAGTCACCATCCCTAAAGCATTTTTCATTTCCTTGGGATGTTAAGTAATCATTCAACATGATCACTGTTTCCTCATTTTAAGACCATAAGCCATTCGGCCCATCACGTCTGCTCCACAATTCAAAAAAATCATGATTGATCTGATATGACCATCCTCAACTCCACTTTACCACCTTATCCCCATAGCCCTTGATTCCCTAACTAATTAAAAATCTGTCTATCTCAGCCTTGAACACATTTAACCACCCAGCCTCTATAGCTCTCTGGGAAAAATTTCCACAGGTTCGCTACTCTGACAAAAGAAATTCTTCCTCATCTCTATCTTAAATGGGATTATGCCCTCTGGTCCTAGATTCCTCCACAGGGGAAACAACCTCTCAGCATCTACCCTGTCAAGCACGCCTGAGAATCTACCCTGTCAAGCACGCCTGAGAATCCTATATGTCTCAATAATGTCATACCTCATTCTTCTAAACTCCAATGAGTACAGGCTCAACCTACTTAACCTCTCCTCATAAGAAAGTCCCTCCATACCCAGGATCAACATACCAAACCATATCTGGACTGCCTCCCAATGCCAGCAAATCTTTCCTTGGAGAAGCGGACCAAAACTATTCACAGTATTCCAGCTGTAGTTTAACCAGTGCCTCGTGTTTTAGCAAGACTTCCCTATTGTTATACTCCATTTCTGTTGAAATAACTGTAATGTTCAGAGTGAAAATTTATCAGTTTTCAAGTGGTCCAGGATGCCCCTGACCATCCTCTTCTAATATAATTTTTAAATTATGTTGATATTGATATCCCCTCCAGATTTATTTTCATACTCCAACTTTGTAGCTCTTGCAATCTGATTCATCACGTTTTTCTGTTCTTTGCAGCCTCCCCAGTTTCCAGGATCCATGCAACATTTTGCATTTCCTATTGAAAAGAAGTTTCATAGTCGATACTCTTGTTTGAGCATTTTCTTCCAAAAAGAGTAGTGAGAAAAATCAACTTAAAAAACACCTTTGCTAGACTTTTATTCACCTCTTTCCTTTGAGTGCTGAAACTACAAATATTTTTGTAATGTATATACAAAAATTATATCAATATCAGGGATGGGCAATAAAAATGCTGGCTTCCCCAATGGTGCCACAACTCATGAAATAAAAAAAAAAAACTATGTTGTTGTGACAAATAACATTTCATGCAATTTATGTGTAATCAATGATCTGTTGACAGTTGAAAATCATTTTACTATTGGTCACCCAAATTCCACTCTAACTAGTGATCTCCCATTGGGAATTTACTCAAATATGACGAGACAACCATCAAAATTGAAATGAAAAGCTAGACAGAACATGAGGACAATGTTGAAATAAATGCTTGCAGTTGCATAATGACTGTGATCTGTGTGTTTAGAGTCACAGAAATTTGAACCAAATATTTACTGCTTCATTCAGGAAAGTTCGTTTTTTGTTAGAATGTAATGCAAGATAAGATATGTTTTTAAATCTGAAGAAATATTTTTATAGAGTATGTAAGTTGTTAAGTTTTCAATGACCACATTTACAGATTGGATTCTCAGCTGCTGATGAAGTAACTGGACTGAAGTTGGTTGAATTTGGTGTGCCTAAAGAGCAGTTGGCTATCCTTGCAGTGCCTATGGTTCCTCTGCAAATATTATTACCATTTGTGATAAGCAAATACACAGCAGGTCGAAAACCTCTGGATGTCTTTTACTGGGCAATGCCATTTAGGTAATGTATCCTTCTCTTTGATTTGAAAGGCGGTGGGCACAAAAAGTGAGGATTCGGATATACATTTTAATTTTATTGTCAACTGCATACACTAATCTCAGTCTTCAGTACAACTGACAGAATATTGTCAAGTCCCATAGCCTTCGCAGTACTCACATGGAGTGAATCGAATTGGCTGGAGACTGGCATCTGTGATACTGGGGACCTCTGGAGGATGCAGAGACTGATCAAGCGTGTGACACTTCTGGCTGAAGATTGCAGCAAATGACTCAGCCTTATCTGAAGCACTGATGTGCTGGGCTCCCTCATTATTTTCGTTAAAATATTTTTATTAAGGCATTTTGCAGGTACATTAAATACAACCAAGACCAGAATAAGAACAAACAGGAAACCTCATAAATAAATAACACCCAACACGCCCAGGACATCTTAACTGTCATCGAAGAAGTCATTAAACGGCTTCCACCTCTGGGGAAACCCATCCACTGATCCTCATGGCAAACTTAATTTTTTACAGCCTAAGGAACTCAGCAAGTTCGCTCACCGTAAACCCCAGCTTTGGCGTCCCCCGAGTCCCTCCACTCCGGGCTACCTAGGAGGCACGGCCAAGACGTCAGCCTCCCTTGCCTTCTGGACTCCTGGGTCTGCGACACTCCGAATATCACCACTTCTGGACTCTGGGCCACCTTCACCTTCAGCACCTTGGGCATAACCTCGGCGAACCCCTGCCAGAACCTCTTCAGCTTCAGACATGCCCAAAACATGTGAGCATGGTTCGCAAGCCGCCCCGCGCACCATCCACAGCTATTGTTCTTTCCGTGTCTGTGTGGGTTTCCTCCGGATGCTCTGGTTTCCTCCCACAGTGCAAAGATGTGTAGGTTAGGTGGATTGGCCATTCTAAATTGCCCTTCGTGTCCAAAAAGGTTAGGTGGGGTTACTGGCTTATGGGGATAGGGTGGAGGTATGGGCTTAAATAAGGTGCTCTTTCCAATAGCTGGTGCAGACTCAATGGGCCTGCTCATCCTGGTCCTATGCGCCCTATGCACTACCTTGAATTGAATAAGACTAAGCGTAGCACACAAGGAAGATGCATTCACCCTCCTCAAGGCCTCCTCCCACAACCCAGTCTCCATTTCCACTCCCAACGCATCCTCCCACATCCGTTTAACTTCTCCTATTGGGGCTCCCTCCCAGTCCATTAACTCCTTGTAAATCTCATATACCTTACCCTCACCCACTCCTGCTTTCATTGCCACCTTGCCCTGTAGCCCTGGGGGCGGGAAGTCGGGAAAGGACGGCACAAGCTTCCTCACATAATCACGTACCTGTAAGTACCGGAACCCATTCCCACTGGGCAGCTACTCTTCCAATTCCTCTAAAATTGAAAAGCTTCCCCCCCCCCCCCCCCCCCCCCCCCCAAAACAAAAAGGTCCCCAAACCACTTGATCCCTGCCCACCACCACCCTCTAAAACCCCTGTCCAAGCCCGCCGGTGCAAATCCATGATTCCCGCAGATCAGTGCCAACACCAAGGCACCCTCCAACCTCTGATGCTGCCGCCACTGTCCCCACATCCTCAGGGTTGCCACTGCCACAGGGCTCGTGGAGTACTTGGCCTGTGAGAATGGCAGAGGCGCTGTCAACAATGCCCCATAGCTTGTGCCCTTACAAGAGGCTGCCTCCATCGTCTGCACCCGCCCCGACAGCAACAACGGGAGCACGTCACACCTCTTTAAAATCTCCCTCCAACTGCAGCAAATTCAATTTATGTAGTTGTTCCCATCCACGTGCCACCTGGATGCCCAGGTACCTAAAGCTCAATCCCATCACTTTAAATCGCAGCTCGCTCAGCCTCCTCTCCTGCCCCCTTGCCTGGATTGGGAAGACCTTGCTCTACCCCACGTTTAACTTGCATCCGGAAAAACAGCCGAATTCCTCGAAAATGGTCATAATTCTCCCAATACCTCCCAGTGGATCCAATATGTAAAGCAGCAGATTGTTCACGTATAGCGAGGCCTTATGCTCCACCCCGCAATATTCCCCCTCCAGCTTCTTGACACTCCTAAGCGCCATTGCCGGTGGCAGCAAAATCGCCAAGGCAAAAAGCAATGGGGAGAGTGGCCCTGCCCCCTCGTCCCAAATGCCCCGTATTCACCTGATTCGTCCTTACATTCTCTACCAACGCCCTATAGAGCAACCGGACCCAGTCTACAAACCTCTGCCCGAACCGTCTGAGTACTTCCCACTGACACTCCCATTCCACCCAATCAAATGCCTTCTCCGCCTCCATAGCGACTGCCACCTCCACATCCTGTCCCTACAGGGGCATCTTTATTACGTTTAATAACTGCCTAATATTAGCCGACAGATACCTTCCCTTTTCAAACCCCGTCTGGTCCTCCCCTATCACTTCGGCACACAGTCCTCAATTTGCAAGGCCAAGACCTTTACCAGCAGTTTGACAGCCGTGATATTCTCCTGTACCTTGGAGAACTCCAAACCTATGTAGTATTTGCCACGCCTCCATGGGTCTAGCCCCCACAATGCGCTCCATAAGCCCCTTCAGCTCCTTCGACACCCTTCCCCGACCGCGTCTCGACCTGTCCAACCCTGGCTCATTGATCGTTTTAAAGTGTCCCCCCCCCCCCCCCCCCCCCCCCCCCCCCCCAAAATAATCATCCAGTGTGAGTCCAGGTCCGGGATCTTCCCCAACACCCGACTCATGAATTCAACATCGTCGCAATTTGGGGCATAAACGTTCACCAAGACCACAGGCATCCCCTCCAATTTCCTGCTCACCATCACAAACCCCCCCCCCCCCCCCCCCCCCCCCCCGCATCTGCCACTATATTCCCCACCTCAAATGCTACCCGTTTATTTATCAGCACCACCACCCTCCGCGTCTTCATATCTAATCCTGATTATAAGACTTGCCATACCCCACCCTTTCTTTAGTTGAAACTGGTCCGCCTTCAAACTCCTCCCGATGCGTGACTGTTTGACTGGACCATTCAGCCCTCTCACATTACATGTGACCAGCCTGACCTAGGGCACTCAATCCCCGCCTCCGCTGCAAGTCGGCCATATCCCTTCTTGGGCCAGACTGCCCTCGGGTGTCCACCATCACCATTCCCTTCTCCACTACACCACAACAGCCTCACCTTTGTCAGCAGCCCACCCCCTCCCCTAAACAAAACAGCAATTCCATCCCCCTCAAACACTCTAACCAACTCCTCACCCCCACTGCGCTCCCATTAACTAACCTGCCCATCTAGCCTGGCAGTCCCCGCCCATGGTGCCAAACATCCCCCCTCTCCCCCGCAACCACCGCTCGTACACTTTCATAGTGCAAACAACAATAACGTAAGAAAAAGGTCCCAATAACGTAAGAAAAAGGTTCATGTTCCTCCAGCACCCCACCACAGAACCCCACAAAAAACACCTCTAGAAGAGAGGGTCTCCCCAAACCATCTCCTCAAAAACAAAAGAACAAAGAGACAGAACCAACAACTCGCATTTCCTCCAGAGTTCAATGTCTCGAAAACTCCGTTGCCTCCTCTGGTGTCCCAAAATAATGCTCATGGCCGTAGTAAGCCACCCAAAGGTGGGCCAGACACAGCATCCCGAACTTCACCCCCTTCATCAAGAGGGCAGCCTTGACTCGGTTGAACTCAGCTCTCCTCTTGGCCAGTTCCGCACCCAGGCCTTGATATATTCTGAGCTTATTACCTTCCCAGGTACACCACCTCGTCTGCCTGGTCACCGCAAGACCTTCTCTTTATCTAGGAATGGACAGAGCCTCACCACCATCTCCTTGGCGGCTCGTTCATCTGCAGCTTCCTCATCAGCTCCCTATGCGCCCGGTCAACCTCCAAGGGCTGATCGACGGCCTCGTTCCCATCAACTGCTCCAGCATTTTGGCTACATATGAGCCAGTGTCCACTACCTCGATGCCCTCTGGCATCCCAACAATCCTTAAATTTTGTCTCCGGGAGAGGTTCTCCTATTCCTCCACCGTCTCCTTTGGCCGCTTCTGGATCTCCCTCATCATCCTGATCTAGGCCACCAATGAGGTAAGCCGCTCCTCATGCTTCCTCACCACTGCCTCCATTTTCTGGATCGCCTGGCTCCAGGTCTCCAGCCTCTGCTCCACCCGATCGGTCCCTGCTTTTAACAGGTCCACCACCTTCGCGAGGTCCTCCTGAGCCTCCCTTCTCTGCTGGCTAAACGTCTCATTGTCTCATTCAGGAAGTCCACCAGCTGCTCCATCTTTCACTGTGTCGCACAAAGAGTTTCTTGCTCTAGCAGCTCCTTTCTTCACCCACTTCTGGTCCACGAATCTATCCATTGACTCCACCAATGGAGTATAACTTTCCTCCACCACCTCTACACCTTTTTCCACATAAACATCTACCTAGCACATGGGGAAAAGGACCGGAAAACAAAAACACCTCGAGTGGGAGCTGCCAAATATGCAACCACTCACTCCACGGCCGCCACCGGCAGTCGGCTCCTCCATTATTGAGGATGGGAATGTTTGTCGAGCTGTAGCCTCCAATGAATTGTGTAATTGTCCAACCACCAATCACAGCTGGATGTGGCAGGACTCCTAGTAAAAACAAACACTTTTATTCCAATTGAAGGGTGTGCCATTTCCTGCGAAGAAAATTAATATATTTCTTCTCCCTGTGTCACCCCCACAACCCAAGATGTGCAGGTTAGGTGGATTGGCCACACTAAATTGCCCCTTAATTGAAAATAAATTGGGTATTCTAAATGTATTTTTAAAAAATTAATATATTTCACACACTTTGGGTGAACTGAGGTTTTCTTCACCAGATAGTTATCGGAGCAATTGTATTGTTGCCCAACAATAACAGCTCTTAACATAAAATGAATAAAACAAGCCAGTAAACAGATCTTGGAACATTATCTTGTGCATTTGTGTGGATATGTGTTTCAACACTTATAATGGGCGTATTTATCTGGAATTTCCTGTAGGGATTTCCCTGATTTCCTTCAATAGTATCAGCAGTAATGGTACAAATGGATGTTCGTGCCATATTGCTAGGGTATCTAACTTTGTTCCATGAAACTTACGGTAGGAAATAGGGTGAATCCCCTTGGAAATTGTACCCCATAGTCCATTTTAGTTCTGCATGCCGGGTTGCAGAATCAGGTAAACGGGCCATTATGTATTTTAGTAAATAAATGAATGCATCACTGTATAAAAATGAATATCTTATGTTTGCATGAATAGAAGCTTATGTCATAGGGCAGCACAGTGGTTAGCACTCTGGCTTCACAGCACCAGGTTCCCAGGTTCGATTCCTGGCTGGGTCACTATCTGTGCGGAGTCTGCACGTTCTCCCTGTGCCTGCTCCGGTTTCTTCCCACTCGTCCCAAAAGATGTGCTGTTAGGTAATTTGGACATTCTGAATTCTCCCTCTGTGTACCCGAACAGGCACCGGAATGTGGCGACTCGGGGCTTTTCACAGTAACTTCATTGCAATGTCAGCCTACTTGTGATGATAAAGATTATGATTAATTTCAGCTCAGAATATTCACTTTGACTGTAATTCTATTTTGCATTTTGAAATGGAATGTAAAGTGAATGTTAACTGTTGACTAATTTGTGAACTGATTACAGTATTAATTTTGTTAATGGTTTTGTATTCGCTGCAGACTGCACTGATATTTTATGATCTTAAGTAAAATGGTATTTAATTGCATCTCTCCTACAGGTTATTTATGGGCATTATATTTGCTTTGGTGGTTTTTTGGACACCGATGGTGAAACAGGGCACAGAGTTTCCTGTTTATTATTATGGAGTACTGCTGTTCAGTTATGCCTTACATCAGGTGAGTAAGTGTATTCATTATGACTACAGGTATCTGAACCTAGGAGCAGTCCCTGGTGTTCATATTCAAAAGGAGTTGCTAACATCTTGTTAACATAAAAAAATAGACCTGGGTTGGAATAGAAAATAAGAACTGGAGATTATTGCTCCAGTATGGTCTTGTTGCTCAACATTTAAGATTTAAAAAAATAAAGAGTACCCAAATCTTTTTTTCCAATTAAAGGCCATTTAGCGCGACCAATTCACCTACCCGACACATCTTTGGGTTGTGGGGGTGAGACCCATGCAGATACTGGGCGAATGTGCAAACCCCACACGAACAATGACCCAGAGCTGGGATCAAACCCGGGTCCAAGGTGCCGTGAGGCAGCAGTGCTAACCACTGCACCACCTTGCTGCCCTAACATTTAAGATCTGTTTTCCTTTTTTTACGGTGTGTTTTCTTCTGCCACCAACTGATACTGACAGCATAATGTAGCTGTGGGTCTGATCTGTTCTTCTATAATTCTTGCTTAATGGGCTATTTGATGATGCCTGGTTCAAAGTATGTCCAAGTTTACAATTCTCCCTCTGTGTACCCGAACAGGCGCCGGAATGTGGCGACTCGGGGCTTTTCAGAGTAACTTCATTGCAATGTCAGCCTACTTGTGATGATAAAGATTATGATTAATTTCAGCTCAAAATATTCACTTTGACTGTAATTCTATTTTGCATTTTGAAATGGAATGTAAAGTGAATGTTAACTGTTGACTAATTTGTGAACCGATTACAGTATTTTGTTAATGGTTTTGTATTCGCTGCAGATTGATTTTATGATCATTTGATCAAGCTCACATTTCAATTCTGGTAAAGGTGCCTCGCAACTAGACATAGATTAATGCTCACTGATTGGGCAGCACGGTAGCATGGTGGTTAGCATAAATGCTTCACAGCTCCAGGGTCCCAGGTTCGATTCCCGGCTGGGTCACTGTCTGTGCGGAGTCTGCACGTCCTCCCCGTGTGTGCGTGGGTTTCCTCTGGGTGCTCCGGTTTCCTCCCACAGTCCAAAGATGTGCAGGTTAGGTGGATTGGCCATGCTAAATTGCCCATAGTGTCCTAAAAAGTAAGGTTAAGGGGGGGGGGGGGGGGGGGGTTGTTGGGTTACGGGTATAGGGTGGATACGTGGGTTTGAGTATGGTGATCATGGCTCGGCACAACATTGAGGGCCGAAGGGCCTGTTCTGTGCTGCACTGTTCTATGTTCTATGATTAAACAATCAAAATCAATATAGGTCTGGTGAATGTTGATAGAATCATAGAATTTACAGTGCAGAAGAAGGCCATATGGTCCATCGAGTCTGCACCGGCTCTTGGAAAGAGCACCCTACTTAAGCCCACACATCCACCCTATCCTGTAACCCTATCCCGTAACCCAGCAACCCCACCTAACCTAAGGGCAATTTATCATGGCCAATCTACCTAACCTGCACATCTTTGGACTGGAGGAAACCGGAGCACCCGGAAGAAACCCACGCACACACTGCAAGAGTGTGCAGACCCCGCACAGACAGTCACCCAAGCTGGGAATCGACCTGGGACCCTGGAGCTGTGAAACAACTGTGCTAACCACTGTGCTGCCCTGCTAACCACTGTGCTACCGTGCCACCATGTTATGACTTAATCTGTTCTGAATCGGACTGGAGAAATGTATGGGAAGGTAAATCTGTAAATCATCTTGACCTTCGAAGGAAGGGGAAATCATTGTCCTACTTGTGCATCTCACGTCATCCAGTTAAGAGTTGTGTTAAACTTGAAGTTAGTTACTGCATGCTTACCTTGAGATGCAGAGAAATTAGTTCAGTTAGGAAGAATTTCAAAATGATTTTTTTTTTTAAATAGCTGGAGAGCAAAGTAACATCAGTAGAATTGTTTCAGGCCTATCTTAATCATTTTTACATAGATTGTACATGTTTCAAACTTATATTCTGCACTGTTGAAGAGAGAGATACTTGAGGCACCCATACCTGAACTGAAGGACGAGAGGGATTAGACTCAACAGCATGATCAATTGTTAAGAAATTATGATCTGGTGTATCTTATTCACTGAATATAACCTTGCATTTCCCCTTTTTCTGTATCTAATTTTAATTAAATGATTCCAAGATTTTTCCCCTCCACCATTCTCCGTGGAAATCCATTCCAAGTGTTAGTCACTCGACCCCTGACTTCCTTTTACTATTGTGGACCTCTGTCTGCTTCTCCCACTTACATTTTGAAGAGTAATCTGGATTATTTTTTTCCATGATGTTCATTATCCTTTATACCTTTAGTGTCATACATAGATATTCCACTTTTTCTTCCTATGTGCAATACTTTCCACTTTCCACTGTATCTGCCATTATTAGGCCTACTCAATTTATTCACGTTATTCTGTAATTTCCAGCCTATTTTCGTTATTCTGTCCCCTCAAGGTTTACATATGTATGAGTTTGTGAATCTACGGCATTCTTGAAAATAAGAAACAGTTTTGATTCCAATATATATGTCCAAATAAAGCTGTGGAAAGAAATATAGTTAAAGCTTTTTACAAGGATCCAGTTAAAATTAAAATTAAAACCTAGCTTTTTGCTGATCATTATGAGCATGAGGCAGCACGGTGGTTAGCACTGCTGCCTCACAGCGCCAGGGTCCCGAGTTCAATTCCAGCCTTGGGTCACGAGTTCAATTCCAGCCTTGGGTCACTGTGCGGAGTCTGCATGTTCTCCCCGTGTCTGCGGATTTTTTTCCGGGTACTCTGTTTTCTTCCCACAGTCCAATGATGTGCAGGTTAGATGGATTGGCCATGCTAAATTGCCCTTAGTGTCCAACGGTTAGGTGCGGTTACTGGATTACGGGGGGTGGGGGCGAGGCCTAGGTAGGATGCTCTTTCAGAGGGTCGGTGCAGACCTAATAGGTCGAATAGCCTCCTTCTGCAATGTAGTGTTTATATAATTCTGCTAATTTTAGGGCAGCACGGTAGCACAAGTGGATGGCATTGTGGCTTCACAGCGCCAGGATCCCAGGTTCAATTTCCTGCTGGGTCACTGTCTGTGCGGAGTCTGCACGTTCTCCCCATGTGTCTGTGGGATTCCTCCCATAGTCAAAGACATGCAGGTTAGGTGGATTGACCATGATAAATTGCCCTTAGTGACCAAAAAGGTTAGGAGGGGTTATTGGGTTATGGGGATGGAGTGGAAGTGAGGGTTTAAGTGGGTCGGTGCAGACTCGATGGGCTGAATGGCTCCTTCTACACACCATGTTCTATTATGTGAAGTTCATTATAGATTTTTAAAAGGCAATTTATTTGGAATTACATTACACTATTTGTCTAATATGTTACTGAGATTTTTTAATCCCTTCCTTTAGGTGACTGTCTATAGCATATATGTTGCAATCATGGCATTTAATGCTAAAATTAGTGATCCTTCGATTGGAGGAACATACATGACTTTATTGAATACTATTTCTAATCTTGCTGGAAACTGGCCAGCTACATTAGCTCTTTGGATGGTGGACCCACTTACAATCAAGAAGTGCATAGGTGCACCTGAACAAAGTTGTCGATCTGCAATTGATTCTGAAGTGAGTTTGCATTTTCTAAAACTAAAAATGGTTGATCTATAGTATGGTTTGTGTGGTGTTCTTTCCGATGCAACCAAATTTACAACAAATCAGTTTTCTGATAGTAAACTTGAAACATTCATTCTCCAACTTCTTTTGCCCCTAACAGCTTTGTGCAAAATCAGGTGGTTCTTGTTCAGTCACAACTGATGGCTACTATGTGGAATCTGCATTATGCATTTGTATTGGACTCGCATGGTGGCTCCACTATGGAAACAAATTCAGAAATCTGCAAGATGAGCACCCATCCACGTGGCAGTGCAAGAGGAATAATTGAGGTCCCCATGAATGAACTTCTGGTGTTTAATTAAATTTGAGATCTCTTGACCAGTTTTGAAGGAATAATATACAATAAGAGATTTTATTCAGTTTTATACATGCCATTTTGACTATGGTTATTACAAGTGATGATTGTATGTATCGTACTGATTTTGATCAGGCTTTTGTTTGCTTTGGTTAAAGTAAAAACTGCCTATGCAATAGCACCCACTACATAGGTAGAGATAGGCAAATCAATTTGCATTGTTTCAGGTGCCAAATAAAACAAATCACAATATATTTTCTTACTTTTCTGTGAGACTCAGAAAGCTCATACCTATTTTTCATTTGGTTTATGTAACCAACAGATCATTTGTAACAGCTATAAGTTATATAGTAACTCTTTAACAACACTTTGTACTGAAGAATTTAATCTACAATTTTACATTGTATTTTAAATGGCCTTTGCTTTCTGCATAGTAGAGCTATAGATTCTTGTTTGCAGTGCTTTGATATTCTGTATGCAAAACATTTGACCCATTTTAAAAAAAAATGGTGTCATCAGATTTCTGTCTTGGAAGTTACACAACAGGATTAGGCCATGTCAAAACATAACTGAAGTGATGTTGTGCAGTGTTTTTGAGTACCAGTAGATGGTATTTTATCATACCTAGCTAAAAGATTTCAACCATTGGTTTACTGAATATCAGTGTTTCACAAGTGTCTCACTTAATCCATTGCGTACTTCAAAGGGCGACATTCCTTATTAATGCAATACATCCTTAAAGCCGAAATGAGAATAGGCTGGGCCAAAAAGCAATTGTGCATTCTGATATATTTTACTGTACACTTGATTATGTTTGTATGTGAGTAAGCTTCATTGATAGGTACTGTTATATTTGACAATTAATGGCTCCTCCAGGCACATCAGGGGAAATGACCATGGAGCTTTAAATAATTTTCAAAGCAGAAACATTGCCGGTAATTTTCAATTTCATTGCTTGGGTGAATAATGGCAGATTGCTGGCCTGCTATAGAAATTGGATGTGCTCTGCCAGTTTACACGTTAAATGGTGAAGGTGAAAATTATGCCCAGTGTTTTGTTTCCGTAATACCTGAGCCAATTGTTTAATAGTACAATCAACTGCAGTTAATAATTATATACTTCTCTTGTCTCAAAGGTTAAACTTTGATACCCTGCTTGTAGCATTCATGCATTCTTGAATTCTCTCTCTTCCTATTTGGAAAAAGTCAATTCAATGAGTTAAGGTAATTCTACAAATATTTCAATGAACATATTTTCCAAAATCAATTTACTTCTATTACTTTTTGTTTTCAATTTTATTTTATTTAGATGACCTAATTAATTTTTTTCCAATTAGGGGCAATTTAGTGTGGCCAATTCACTTACCTTACACATCTTTTGGGTTGTGGGGGTGAGACCCACGCAGACACTGGGAGAATGTGCAAATTCCGCATGGATCGAACCCTGGTCCTCGGCGCTGTGAGGCAGCAGTGCTCACCATGCACCACCATGTCACCCTATTTGAATTCTATTATGTACAATATAGTGGGGAAAGTTGCATCAAATGAGACTTGCATAAAATCAGAAGAGCTGCACTTGATTAAGTAGCCGAACTAAAGTTTGCAATCTGCACAACAAGGGTTCCATTTAAAATAATCCGATCTGTCTGTAATCCTTATTGTAAATCAAATTCTTTTAATACTGTTACATGTTAAAGAATTAAAATGAAGGCTATGTTGCAACCGGGAGATGTCAGTATTGATTCAATTATATCAGAGGGACATCATTCAGTTTTAATAGATTGAAGTCAAAATGTGGTGGGTTCAAGCCCTTGGGAGTACATAACCCTAGCCTAAAATTATGGGGCAGCAATGGAGATGCCATCTTTTGAATAAAATGCTGAACAGAGACACTGTTCCGGTGGCTGTGGTAAATACTATAGCATGAGCATGATCTGAAGAAGAGTGGGGAGTATTGCAGTGTTCCAACCAAATTCCTCCATCACCCAAAACTACCAAGAATAGCTGAACTGGTTATTCAGCTTATTAGCCATTTGTTGGATATTGCTGTGTGCAAATTAGCTGCTACATTTGGCTCCATAAGAATGGAAAAGTAATTTATTGACTGAGCTTCTTTGTGGGATTCTGATGTAAGAATTCTTACAACACCAGGTTAAATCCAACATGTTTGTTTCAAACACTAGCTTTCGGAGCACTGCTCCTTCCTCATTCACCTGAGGAAGGAGCAGTGCTCCGAAAGCTAGTGTTTGAAACAAACATGTTGGACTTTAACCTGGTGTTGCAAGACTTCTTACTGTGCTCATCCCAGTCCAATGCCGGCATCTCCACATCATGATATTCTGATGTGATGGGCATTATTTTTGGAAACTTTGCAAGCATAAAGCCACAGATATTTTGATCATCAAAGTTGCTTGTGAACTTTTTATTTAATATTGACATTCCTACCTGTACTTAATGATCTTGCTTACACAATTTATGTTGCTTTTTATATTTTGATATTTCAGTTTATTTAGATTTGTTTGTTCTAAATCATAAAGACAAAACTTTAAAATTGCTTGATTGAATTATTCTATTTATTTTTCCAATTTAACTGCAGTATCCTAATTAATGGCAATGCACATTTTGTTCATATTTCTCCATTCTTGTATAATTTGATTGATTTGATCATCTTTAGTGTCGCAAGTAGACTTACATTAACACTACAATTAAGTCTCTGTGAAAAGCACCACATTCCAGCCCCTGTTCGGGTACACGGGGAGAATTCAGAATGTCCAACATACCCAACAGCACGTCTTTCAGGACTTGTGGGAGGAAACCAGCCTACCCAGAGGAAACCCACGCAGACACAGGCAGAATGTGCAGACTCCACAAAGAGAGCCAAGCTGGAATCGAACCTGGGACCCCAGTGTGCTAACCACTGCGCTACCGTGCCACCGTACATACTCCCATTTAAACTCAGATAACATTTCCTATTGGATTTCTGAAATTGAAGGATCATCATTTACCTGTAACATTTTCCTGTAGCAATATCCGGCACTCTAATGGGAATTTGTGTTTAATCACATGAATGTGTGACTGTTAGCTATGTGGTGTACCTTCCTTTTTAAGTCACTTAAACTGATGATGAAAAATACTCTGTGCTGAAGTTGCTAAAATTTCTAATATTTAAAATTAGATTTTAAATACTTTTTAAATGTAGTTCACAATGATTGCATTGTCTTTGTGTCTTTTAATGCCATCCCTAAAGTTACTCCACGAAGGCCGTAGCCTTTCCCAGAGTTCTTTGTTTGGACAATTATTAGTCCAGAGCTAATTGTACATTGAGTTATGAACCAATTCAATATACCTAATTGCTGCTGAAGTATCGTGATACTATTTGGTCTTCTGAATTGCTGAAATATTTTTCTTCAATTTTTGTTATAACTTTTTTAAATTAGTTGAAGAAAAACTGAGGATGAATTTTAAAAGCATTTTCAGGTTAAGTTTATTTACATTTTAACTAGAAAGGCTCTTTGTGTTAGAATTTGTTGGTGTGGACAGAATTTAGTATGTTTTGAATTAATGTGTGACACAAATTAACAATGAGGAAGTAATCAGAAAAACAAAATTCAATGTTCAGAGATCTCTTGGAAAGCACAAACCAATTGTAGCAGACATGGGATTTGCCCAAAACACTCTCTTCAGGCCTATACTCTTCCCCCTCTCCCCTTCATTGCTGATAGATTGCAGGAAAACACTAAGGAGGCAAATCCCACACATCTTGTGCCAACTGCTAGGTTCAGGCTTCCACAATGATGTCAGATGAAAAGAGTCCCCCACCCCCTCCCAACCTTGCTGTCAAATCTCCACAACTCCATTGCAGTAATGACAAATTCAGGATCCCTACTCTAGTTTGCCAAACTCTTAGCTGATTCCTTTGCCAGTAAGGCATCGAATCAAGACTCCCAATGCAGCAAAGGGTTTTCTGCATTGGCTCGAAGCACAACTTAGGTTAATAATTGCGACAACGAATAAACGGGCATCGTGCGACTATCAACAGGCAGGACTGTTCCCTTCCAGTTGGGGAACACTTCAGCAGTCAAGGACATTCAGCCTCTGATCTCCGGGTCAGCATTCTACAAGGAGGCCTTCAGGAGACGCGACAACGCAAAATTGCTGAGCAAAAACTTATAGCTAAGTTCCGCACGCATGAATGCGAACTCAACCGGGATCTGGGATTCATGTCGCATTACATTCGGCCCCCACCAACAAGCCTGGACTTGCAGAGGCCTACCGACTGAACTGGCTTGGGACAATTCACACCTCTTTAACCTGGAGTTACCTCTCTCTCTGCATCTTTGATGATTTGATTGCCTGCAGGTGCTCGCATTCCGGGGCATCTCTGACTGTGTCTATATAAACATTTCTGGAACAAGCCTTTCCATTCACCTGAAGAAGGAGCCGTGCTCCGAAAGCTCGTGTTTGAAACAAACCTGTTGGACTTTAACCTGGTGTTGTAAGACTTCTTACTGTGCTCACCCCAGTCCAACGCCGGCATCTCCACATCTAGGTTAATAATAACCTTTATTATTGTCACAAGAAGGGGACTTCCGGTGGCGGCAATGAGTGAGTGAGCCGCACATTCGGTGGCTCTCTGGCGGGCTTTGAGGACCTGGTTCCCCGGTTTTGCGGGACTGTGGAGCGCTGAAAGGATGGCCACGGAGGTGCTGAGGAGCGAGCAGAGCTGTATGGAACAGTGGGAGAGCAGAAAGCAGCGAAAACGGGAGAGGAAGGGACAAAGGCAAGGTGCAGGGGAAGCTGACCCGGGAGCAAAGATGGCGGACCTCGGACCCGGCGATCCAGCAAGCGCTGGAAAACATGCTGCAGGTGATTAAAAGCAGTTTTGATTCGTTGAAGTGGGATAACTTGGACCCACTTCAGAAGGCAGTGGATCAGTTGAACCAGAGACTGGATGCCCAGGACGAAAATGTTAAGGAGCTGGGAGATGCAGTGGAGGAGCAGGCGGACGCGCAGATGATTGCTGCGTTAGAAGTTGATGGGTTGAAGGAGAGACAGAGAAGACTGTTGGACAGAGTAGAGGAGCTGGAAAATAGAGCCCGTAGACAAAATCTGAGGATCGTCGGCCTCCCAGAGGGGACTGAGGGAGCTGATGCTACAGCGTTTGTGGCAGACCCATTGATGCAGCTGATGGGGGCTGAAACCTTTCCGCAACCGCCAGAGCTGGAGGGGGTACATAGAGTACAGGCGAGACAGATGTGTCTGGGGGGGTCCCCCGTCCCGTCCCCCCCCCTCCCCGGTCCGATGGTGATCAGGTTCCACAGGTTTGTGGCGAAGGAGTGGGTGCTGCAGTGGGCAAAGAGCACTAAAAGCAGCACGTGGAATAACAGTGTTCTTCGCATTTATCAGGACCTAAGCCAGGAGGTGGCCATGCGGCGAGCAGATTCCTTATAGTAAGGGGCAAGCTGGAGGGGAGAAGAGAGGTGCTGGTGAACATATATGCTCCGAACTGGGACGATGTTGACTTTATCAAAAGAGTGCTGGGGAAGATCCCGGACCTAGACTCGAGTAAGTTGATAATGAGGGGGGACTTTAATACGGTCCTTGACCCGGGGCTGGACCGGTCATGTCCCAGAACGAGTAGAGTTCCAGAAATGGCAAGGGAGCTGAAAGGGTTCATGGAGCAAATGGGGGCAGTGGACCCATGGAGAGCCAGACAGCCGACGGGAAGGGGCTATGTTCATAAAGTATATTCTAGGATTGATTTTTTAAAATCTTGAGCAGGGACTGTGTAGGGGAGGTAAAGAATACGGAATACTCAGCAATCACTATCTCGGACCATGCCCTGCATTGGGTGGACCTGCAGGTCGGGGGGGGCGAATTACCAACGCCCGCAGTGGAGGTTAGACGTAGGATTGTTGTCGGAGGAGGGGGATATGTGAGAGACTTCAGAAGTGTATGCAAAATTACTTGCAGGGGACGGGGGAGGTTTCAGCAGCGACCCTGTGGGAGGCGCTGAAGGCAGTAGTGAGGGGGGAGATGATCTCAATTCGGGCTCACAGGGCCAGAGCAGAAATGGACAGATTGGTTAGGGAGATTTACCGGATAGACGAGCATGCGGGGTCCCCGGGGGATGACCTACTCGGGGAGTGACGGAGATTGCAGGCGGAACTGGGGGTGCTATCCACGAGTAGGGCCGTGGAACAACTTAGGAAGGCGAGGGGAGTGGTGTATGAGCATGGGGAGAAGGCCAGCAGATTGCTAGCTCAGCAACTCAGGAAGAGGGAGGCAGCCAGGGAAATAAGTAGAGTGGTTGATGGGGAGGGGAGCAGAATGGAGGACCCGGCAGGACTGAATAAGGTATTTCGGGACTTCTATAGTAAGCTGTACACTTCAGAACCCCCGGAAGAGCCGGACTACCTTCCCAAAAGTAGGCGGGGGACTAGTGGACGGGCTGGGGGCCCCGATTAGAGCGGAGGAGGTATTGGGGGGCCTAAAGGCCAAGCAGTCAGGGAAAGCCCCGGGGCCAGATGGATACCCAGTAGAGTTTTAGAAGAATTTCCTGGAGATAGTGGGCCGGTCCTGACTAGGGTTTTTAATGAAGCAAGGGACAGGGGGACCCTGCCGTCGACGATGTCGCAAGTCACCATCTCGCTGATATTGAAGCGGGACAAGGACCTGGAATCCTGCGCGTCATACAGGCCAATCTCCCTGATCAATGTGGATGCCAAGGTCCTGGCGATTAGAATTGAGGACTGCGTACCGGAGGTGATTGGGGATGATCAGACAGGGTTTGTGAAAGGCAGGCAGCTGACAGCTAACTTGAGAAGATTGCTTAATGTGATCATGATGCCCCCGATGGGCAAGGAGGTGGAGGTAATGGTGGCAATGGATGCTGAGAAGGCCTTCGACGGGGTGGAGTGGGGCTATTTGTAGCAGGTGCTTGGACGGTTTGGGTTTGGGGAGGGACTGGTTAATTGGGTCAGACTATTGTACCAGGCCCCAAAAGCTAGCATTAGGACGAACAGGATGTCAGATTATTTCAGACTACAGCGCGGGACCAGACAGCGACGCCCACTCTCCCCGTTGCTGTTCGCACTGGCCATAGAGCCATTGGCGATTGCGTTGAGAGCTGCGAAGGGGTGGAATGGAATGACGGGGGGAGGGGGGGACGGAACATAGGGTGTCTCTCTATTCAGATGACCTGCTCCTGTACGTATCGGACCCACTGGCCAGGATGGAAAATATACTGGAAACATTGAGGAAGTTCAGCCGGTTCTCAGGTTACAAATTAAATATGGCCGAGAGTGAGATGTTTGTGGTGCAGGCAAGGGGCCAGGAGAATAGACTAAAGGAGCTGCCATTTAGGCTGGTTGGGGAAAGTTTCCGGTACTTGGGGATACAGGTGGCGCGAGACTGGGGCAGGTTGCATAAGTTAAATTTGACTAGAGTGGTGGAACAAATGAAGAGGGAGTTTCGGAGATGGGATGCACTCCCGCTGTCACTGCCGGGGAGGGTGCAGACTGTAAAGATAACAATCCTCCCTAGATTCCTGTTCATCTTCCAGTGCCCCCCGATCTTTATCTCACGGTCCTTCTTCAAAAGGACTGGCAAAATCATCATGAGCTTTGTCTGGACGGGAAAATTCCCGCGGGTGAAGAAGGCGATGCTTGAAAGGAGCCGCAGCGAGGGAGGACTGGCATTGCCGAGTCTGATCAACTACTACTGGGCGGCTAACATAGCCATGATAAGGAAGTGGATGGTCGGTACAGGGTCTATCTGGGAGCGAGTGGAGGCGGCTTCGTGCAGGGGCAGCAGTTTGGCAGCCCTAGTCATGGCTCCCCTACCACTGTCGCCGGCCAGGTACTCTACCAGCCCGGTAGTGGGGGCAGCCCTGCGGATATGGGGCCAGTGGAGGAGGCATGTTGGGGAGGTGGGTGCGTTGGTCTGGGCTCCAATATGTGATAACCATCGATTCGCCCCGGGAACATGGATGGAGGGTTTCGAACATGGCGGCGGGCGGGGTTGAGGAGGGTGGGCAATATGCTCCTGGAGGGGAGCTTTGGGAGTCTGGGGTTTGGAGGAGAAATTTGGGCTGGTAAGGGGAAATGACTTTAGGTAGTTACAGATGCGGGACTTTGTACGCAGACAGGTCCTATTCTTCCCACCCCTCCCGCCAATAGGGATCCAGGACAGAATAGTCTCTAGAGGAGAAGTAGGAGAGGGTAGAGTTTTGGATATTTACAAGGTGCTCATGAAGGGGGAAGAGTCCCAGACGGAGGAACTGAAACTCAAATGGGAGGAGGAGCTTGGCGGGGAGATGGAGGACGGGCTGTGGGCGGAAGCCCTGAGCAGGGTAAACTCAACCGTAACATGTGCCAGGCTCTGCCTGATTCAATGTTCAGTCGTTCACCGGACCCACATGACGGTAGCGCTGATGAGCAAATTCTTTGGGGTAGAGGACAAGCGTGCTAGATGCGTGGGAGGACCAGCGAACCACGTTCACATGTTTTGGGCATGTCCTAAGCTTAGGGGGTACTGGGAGGGATTTACGGGGGTCATGGGGTGTTGAAAACAAGGGTCGTGATGAGTCCAGGGGTGGCAATTTTCGGGATTTCGGAAGACCCGGGAGTCCAGGGGGAGAAAGAGGCCGATGTTCTGGCCTTTGCTTTCCTAATAGCCCGGCGGCGAATACTGCTGGCATGGAGGGACTCAAAACCCCGGAAGACCGAACTATGGCTTTCAGACATGTCAAGTTTTCTGGGTATGGAAAAAATTATGTTCGCCTTTAGTGGATCTGTACTGGGGTTCGCCTGAAGGTGGCAACCATTCATCGACTTCTTCGTGGGAGAATGAACGTCAGCGGTGGGGGGGGGATAAATAGATGGATAGTGTCTATGGGAGAGGAGCGGGTATGTGCATTATGGTTTGATTGAAGTATTGGTTTTCCGTTGATGTTTGCATATTTCTGTTATCTGTAACTGTTTACAATGCCAAAAAATACCTCAATAAAATTGTTTGTTAAAAAAAATTATTGTCACAAGAAGGCTTATATTAATACTACAAGGAAGTTACAGTAAAAGTCCCCTCGTCGCCACACTCCAGCGCCTGTTCGGATACAAATGAAATGAAATGAAAATCGCTTATTGTCACGAGTAGGCTTCAGTGAAGTTACTGTGAAAAGCCCCTAGTCGCCACATTCCGGCGCCTGTCCGGGGAGGCTGGTACGGGAATCGAATCGTGCTGCTGGCCTGCTTGGTCTGCTTTAAAAGCCAGCAATTTAGCCCAGTGAGCTAAACCAGCCGGGGGAATTCAGATTATCCAATTCACCAAACAAGCACGCCTTTTGGACATGTGGGGGGAAACCAGAGCACCTGGAGGAAACCCACGCAGACACGGGAGAACATGCAGACTCCGCACAGAGTAACCCAACTGGGAATCCGATTTGGGACCTTGGTGCTGTGAAGCAACAGTGCTAACCACCGTGCTACCATGCCGCAATCCCCGTAACTTGACCCGTGATGCTCACCTGTTTTGATTGCCAACCAGCCCTATCGACTTCAAGACAGCATGTCACAACATATCAGCCTTATGTAGAGTACATTATTTTTGATCTGAAATAAGTAATTCACAGATCTAATTTGAAATACTTTAATTTATCCATCTCTTGGGAAAGCAATTTCCCAAGCTTACTTCTGGTTTTGAGATGTTTAAAACACATTTTAACGTGTTGCAGTTTCATAAACTAACAGCTTTAAAATTAAATATTTATTTTGTGGTAACATGGCCTTTTAGCATTTATGAATTATTTACTTTATCCATATATCTATCCCTATTTCTGTGCAGCTACTGGCAAGGAAATGTTTTTTTTAATTTCACTTTTAGATTAATTATTTTCATGGGTGGCTGGAAGAATAGTGAAAAGGGTCAGGCTTCTGCATGCATGTACAAATAATAATCATTGTCACAAGTAGGCTTGCATTAACACTGCAATGACATTACTCTGAAAAGCCCCGAGTCGCCACATTCCGGCGCCTGTCCAGGTACACAGAGGGAGAATTCAGAATGTCCAAATTACGTAACAGCACGTCTTTTGGGATTTGTGGGAGGAAACCGGAGCATCCAGAGGAAACCCACGCAGACATGGGGAGAACTTGCAGACTCTGCACAGTGAGCCAAGCTGGGAATTGAACTTGGGACCCTGGTGCTGTGAAGCAGCAGTACTAACCACTGTGCTATCATGCCCCTCCCCCCCCCCCCCCCCCCCCCCGTACACTTTTGTAACTGGTAACTGATCAAATGCCTCAACATGGGTACTTTGCACATATGCAGCAGCCAGAGTATATTCAGCTTTACATGCATTTAATATTTTACTTATTCAGTTGTTAATTCACTGGTACTTTTCAACAAACCTTATCAGTTTGCGCTTGCCCACAGAGCCATTGCTTCTTTCACTGAAGTGAGGCTATTCTATATTAAATTATTGATTTGCTGCTCTTTATTTATTAATGCACTGAAGATATATGGCTGTATAAATGTATTAGTTTACTAGTTATAACTGGAATTAACTAATTTACTGGTGCCCGCTGCTATATTCATTTATTTGGTCGTGTGTCTGTTATTCTATTCATCACCTATTACATAATTTATTAATTCCACTGCTGCTCTTCTGAATTTCTTAATTCATCGGTACACATTTCTCAATTAAATTTGTGTCACTGATGCCTGCTGTTGCTTTCATAATTATTTTATGGTGTCTGGTCTATTAATTGTGGCTCAGTTGGTAGTAGACTCCTCTCATGGGGTTTAAGTCCCATTCCAGGACATGAGCACAAAACTCAAGGCTGACAATCCAGTACTGAGGGATTTCCATTCTGTTTGAGGTGCCATCATTTACAAAAATATATTTTCATTGAAAATCTTTTCATTATAAACAGAATAATATAAAACAGTTGCTACAACTTAGAATGCAAAAAGAATGCGATCATCAAGAACAACTGAACTTAACCCCGAACATTAAACTAAACCCCCTTAACAATTGACGGTGACTTAATTATTTGAAAAGGCAATGAATAGCTGCCATCTTAGGTAGAACCCTTGTACTGATCCTCTAATGGTATAGTTGACCTTCTCCAAATGTAGGAACAATATGAGGTCACCCAACCAAAGCACGCAGTAGGAGACTTAAACCCAACCAGAACTCATCTCCGGGCTATTAATAAGACAAGGGTGAGGACATCTGACTTCATGCCCCCCTCCCCCCACCACCACCACCACCTCTGCACCACCAGCGAGTCTGATACCTGAAAATGGCCACCATCAGACATAGCTCCAGATCGTCTGACATGGGTTTGAAGAAAGAAACCCAAAAGCTTACTAACTTGGGATAAGACCAAAACATGAGAGTTGTTTGCTGGCCCCTGAGAACCGCGCTCACATTGGCCTGCACCTCAGAAAAAGAACTAAACCACCCCAGTACTTTCTCAATATTATTGTCCAATAATAAAATCACAAAATGGGTAAAGGTAGAACGACCAGATGTCTAGCACACTGGAGAAACATTCTACGGATCCTTGGGATCTTACTCGCCCAAATAGAAGAGGACACTAATTTGTTAACTCTGACAAAGAAGGACTTGGGGAGACACTGAAAAAAACAAACCTCAGGAGGGCAATTCATTTCAAATAGTCTGAAGCTTGCCTGCCAAGGACGGGCAGGTTATCCCACTTCTCCAAGTCAGATTTGGCCCCATTAACCAGACTAGCATAATTTAATTTACGAAGCAAGGCACAATTGTGGGTACCTGGATACCCAGATACCGAAAGCTAGATCTGGCAAGGTGAAAAATAACACCTCCAGATGAGCTCCCCTCCCCGGGGGGGGGGGGGGGGGGGGGGGGGGGGGGTTAACCGGAAAGAATTCACCCTTATCTGAATTCAACGCAGGAGTTTTGGCTCTTTCTCTGGGTCGAAGTAACTTCATTATCTCATCCATTGTGTATATGGGATGAGTAATATAAAGAAGCAGATAATCTGCATGTAAGGTTACTCTATTTTATCCCCCTCCACTTATTGGAAGATCTTAAAGTTTGGCAAGCGGTTCTATTGCTAAATCAGACAGGAGCAGAGACTCCTCGTAACCCTATTCAGTGGAAAATAGCCCAAAGGCGTTTATGCAAATACTAGCAGTGGGGGCCCTATGCAGTAAACTAATCCAGGATATGAACTTTTGCCCAAAACCAAACCTCCCAAGAATCTTAAAGCGATATCCCACTTCAGCCAATCAAATGCTTTTTCAGGATCTAGAGAAACAATCACCTCCGGTTCAGGCACAGGAGAGGGGGGAAAGGACAATATTTAATAGTCAACTGACAATTGCTGACCCTTGACAAAGCCTGTCTGGTCATCCGAGATCACCTCTGAGAGGTAGGACTTCAACCACATTGACAGCACTTTTGAGAGTAATTTAGTGTCTGCATTCAAAAGTAAAATAGGTTGAAACGACCCACATTCCGTCTTGCCCTTCTTCTTAAGGATCAGGGAAATATAGGTCTTCCCATGTGTAATGGGCAATGAACTCCAGGGCAAGGAGTCATTAAATATTTCGAAGATTCATAAAGTTAAATGGGGAATCCATCAGGGCCAGGAGCTTTACCCGATTGCATCAACCCAATGCATTTTATAATTTCCTCAGGGCCCAACATGGATTCCAACTCGTCCCACCTGTCCCTCTTCAACGCGGATGGATAACACATCGAAGCAATATGGCCAGGGCCTCCAAACTATAGAGACCCCGATAAAATGTTCAAAAAGCTGCATTGATCTTAGGCGGGGTGGAAACCAAAGTGCCACTCAAGTCCCTTATCTGCATAGTTTCCCAGGAAGCTGCCTGTTTCTTCAGTTGATGAGCAAAAAGGCCTTCTTCCCATGTTCATAAAATACCACCCTCAAACGTTGTAGCTGGCCTCCAGGATTGGGGCAAGTGAATACTGATGGTCCATCACAAGTATGGAGTCCACCAGCCTCTACCGTTCCACCCGTGCAGTCCTTTCCATGTGTGCTTTGTTGGAAATTATATCCGCCCTGAGAACCACCTTAAGGGCTTCCTTTACGTAGAAGGTGAGATAATCTCACTCTTATTAAAGTTAATATATTCCCCAATGGCAGTGGACATGCATTCACAAAATCTTTTGCCCGCTAACAATACCATGCCCAATCTCCATGGTGGACATTGGGATGGAGCAGACTCTTGTACCAAATCCTCAAAATGTGCAGCATGGTCTGAAATAACAATGGCCGAATACCCCGCACTCTCAATCAAAGGGAGGAGTGTCCCACCACTAAAAAGTTAATATATGAGTATATATGGTGGACATGGGAGCAAAACGAAAATTTTTAATTCTTCGGTTGAAACATGCTCTGGATCTGCTGCGCCCCCCTTACTCCCCCACCCCACCCCCACCCTACCCCGTCATCTGCTCTGTGAAAGCCAACAATGCTGTTTCCACTCCTGATAGAGATTTAGTTCTGGATTGATCCATCCTGCGATCCAGGACACAAAAGCCACCCTTCCAAGATTAACTAATGTCTGTCCAAAACAGGAACGAAGGCCAGCAGCTTGTTAATAAAACACTTATCGTCCAATTTGGAGCATAAACATTAACCAGGTCCACCACTTACAATCACAAGATGTTAGCGGCAGAAAACTTAACCCTTTTATTGATCAAAATTGCAGCACCCCAGGACCTACCATGAAAGCCCAAATGAAAAATTTGTCCCATCCACCCCTTCCGCACCCTTCTCTGGTCCCTGACCTGCAAATGAATATCCTGCAGAAACACCATATCATCATTCAAACTTTTACGGTGAGCAAATGTTTGCGATCTTTTCACTGGTCATTCAACTCCCTTATATTCCAGGTGACCAAATGAATTGGGGACCAACCCCAAGTCAGCCATTTCCACCTCAAGGAATTAGCCAACAGTTACATAGAAAGTACAGCCACCAGGCCCACCCAAGTTGGCGCCAATCCTACTGGCAAGACAAAACTATAATCTGCAGTCATTGTCAGCAAACTATCACTGCCCATCGCCCCCTCCTACCCACTCCTAAACAATGCCACATCCAAATATCCATATGCAAAACAGTAAGGCGAACAAAAAACACTAAAACCTACTTCTAATAAACGTAACCCTGAACAGAACAAGAACACTAAGCTCATTATCTAAAATAAAACCAATATAATGATCAGCAATCACCCCCATCAGTCCGCTCAGTGGTGAATGTACTTCATGTAATTCACACTGTATAGTATTGTGTCCTTGTGGGCTCTGTCTGTGAGCCGTTGCGCGGCTCTGCCCACAGGGGGAGATGAGGAGCTTGTACAGGGCTCCACCCTCGGCTCCGCCCATGGCTCCGCCAATGGCCCCTCCCACTACCGGAAGTATAAAGTGCTGCAGCCTTCTGAGCATGCCCTCAGTTCTTCTGGTCACAGGCAGGCTCAGTTGTAAGTCTATTAAAACCACAGTTTACTTCCTATCGTGTCTCGAGTGAATTGATGGTGGCATCAATTTAATAGACTTAAGAAACCTACTATGGAATCAACCCTCAAACCTGATCGTCTAGAACTCGACCCGCAGGCTGCAGAGGCTAAGGGAATCTTTCTACTCTGGCTTCAGTGTTTCAAGGCCTACCTGACTGCATCGACTACCTCCGAGACTACAGAGGAGCAGAAACTCAGCCCACTGCACGCACGGGTGAGCCATCGCATCTCTACGCAACTCAACTGTACTGACTCGTATACCGAGGCCCTCGCTATGCTTAACCGATTACACGTGCGGCCGGTAAACGAGGTCTACGCGCGGCACATTTTCGCTACCCGCCGTCAGAGCCCCGCAGAGTCGCTAGAGGACTACCTGCGCAATTTAAAAGCCCTTGCTCGGGAATGCAACTTTCAGGCTGTAACTGCCTCCCAGCATATGGAACTCGCTGTCTGTGATGTGTACGTTGAGGGGGTCGGTCTAACTATGCGCCAGCGACTACTCGAAAAAGGGGCCCAGAACTTGGAGGACACGGTAGCGCTAGCAACCACAATGGAGGTCGCGTTTCAAAGTCTCAACTCATTCCCCGCAGACCAAGCGACCCCATCGTGGACCACCGACCAGCGACCACCCCAGGCCTGCGCCGCGCGGCCACCCACCCACTATGGAGCGGCAGCCTGCCATTTTTGTGGCCAGCCCCAACACCCACGGCAGCACTGCCCGGCCCACAACGCGACCTGCAGCAGCTACGGTCGAAAAGGACATTATGCCAACGTATGCCTGGCGAAATCAAAACCCTCTAACTCCCCCGCTGTCCAGAGCAATCGCTGCCCCAACTCACAGGCCCGCAGACCCCGCAATGTTGCAGCGTGTCTGCCGACTCCGCCTCCGCCCGACATGGGCGAGTCATGGGGGCCGTCATCTTGGGCGCCGTCTTTCTCGCCGCCCGCCACATGCGACCCACGGGGGTGGCCATCTTGGACGCCATCTTCTTCATCGCCCGCCATGTGCGATCAACGGGGGCCGCCATCTTGGCCATCACCCGATGTTCACCTCGACGACTACGACCTCCACGGATTGTCATCACGGGGCCACTCCAGCCCTGCTGATCAAGCCGCCGACTACCCGCAACTCAACGCAGTCACTTTGGACCAGTCGCGTCCGAAGCACCTCAGGAGCTCGATGATGTCCGTTCAAATCAACGGATACAAGACACCGTGCCTCTTCGACTCCGGGAGCATCGAGAGCTTCGTACACCCTGACCTGGTAAGACGCTGTTCGCTCCCTATCTTCCCTGGACGGCAAACTATCTCCCTCGCCTCGGGTTCGCACTCGGTCCAAATACAAGGGCGCACCGTGGCGACCCTAATGATTCAGGGCGCCAGCTACTCTAATTTCCAGCTGTACGTACTCCCCGACCTCTGCACCCCACTCTTACTCGGGCTCGACTTTCAATGCAATCTCAAGAGCCTCACACTCAGCTTCGGCGGGCCCTACCTCCTCTCACTATATGCAGTTTAGTGACTCTAAAAATCGACCCCCCTCTAATCTAATCTAACGGCTAACTGTAAACCAGTAGCCACCCGCAGCAGGCGGTACAGCCTGCAGGACAGAGTATTCATTGGAGCCGAAGTCCAACGGCTCCGACGTGAGGGAGTCATAGAGGCCAGTACCAGCCCCTGGAGAGCTCAGGTGGTGGTCGTCAAGACCAGGGAAAAGTTCCGGATGGTGGTTGATTACAGCCAAACCATTAACCGGTTCACACACCTCGATGCGTACCCCCTCCCCAGAATTGTAGACATGGTCAACCAGATCGCCCAGTACCGCATATTCTCCGCATATGGTGGATCTGAAGTCTGCATACCATCAGCTACCAGTCCGCCCGGAGGACCGCCACTACATGGCGTTCGAGGCAGATGGCCACCTCTTCCATTTCCTCCGGGTCCCCTTTGGCGTCACGAATGGGGTCTCGGTGTTCCAATGAGAAATGGACCGAATGGTGGACCAGTACGGGCTGCGGGTTTCCGTACTTGGACAATGTCACCATCTGCGGCCATGATCAGCAGGACCACGACGCCAACCTCCACCGATGTCTCCAAACCGCCCAGAAACTCAATCTCACCTACAATAAGGAGAAATGCGTTTTCCACACTACCAGACTAGCCATCCTCGGCTATATCGTGGAAAACGGAGTCCTGGGCCCGACCCGGACCGTATGCGCCCCTCTTACAACTCCCTCTCCCTCATTGTCTCAGGGCCCTCAAGAGGTGCCTGGGATTCTTCTCTTATTACGCCTAGTGGGTCTCCCAGTATGCGGACAAAGCCCGCCCACTATTTAAGACCACACTCTTCCCACTGTCAGCAGAGGCCCGCTAGGCCTTCAACTGCATCAAGGAGGACATCGCCAAATCCGTCCCCTTTCAGGTGGAGAGCGACGCCTCAGAGGTCGCTCTCGCCGCCACTCTGAATCAGGCCGGGAGACCAGTAGCCTTCTTCTCCCGAACCCTCTCCGCTTTGGAACTTGGACACTCCTCAGTCGAAAAAGAAGCTCAAGCCATTGTGGAAGCCGTACGGCACTGGAGGCACTACCTCGCTGGTAGGAGGTTTACTCTCATCACCGACCAAAGATCGGTTGCCTTCATGTTCGACAACTCGCAAAGAAGGGGCAAAATAAAAAACAATAAAATCTTGAGGTGGAGGATCGAACTCTCCACCTATAATTATGACATCATATATAGACCGGGCAAGCTCAACAAGCCCCCAGATGCCCTGTCCCGCGGCACATGCGCCAGCACGCAAGATGACCGATTACAGGCTTTCCATAATGACCTCTGCCACCCGGCTCGCCCACTACGTCAAAGCCGAAATCTGCCTTTCTCCACCAAGGAGGTAAAAGCCATTACCAGGGATTGCCCGATCTGCGCGGAGTGCAAACCGCACTTCTATAGACCAGTCAAGGCCCACCTGGTAAAGGCATCCCGGCCCTTTGAACGCCTGAGCATCGATTTCAAAGGGCCCCTCCCCTCGACCAATCGAAATGTGTACTTCCTCAACGTCATAGATGAATTCTCCCGCTTCCCCTTTGCCATCCCATGCCCCGATATGACCTCCCACACAGTCATCAGAGCCCTGCACAGTGTCTTCACCCTGTTCGGTTTCCCCAGCTACGTACACAGCGACAGGGGTTCGTCCTTCATGAGCGGCGAGCTGCGTCAGTACCTGCTCGACAAGGGCATCGCCTCGAGCAGGACTACCAGCTATAACCCCAGGGGGAACGCGACGGTCTGGAAGACCGTCCTACTGACCCTCCGGTCCAGGAATCTCCCGACCTCCCACTGGCAGGAGGTCCTCCCCGACGCGCTCCATGCAATTAGGTTCCTCCTGTGCACTGCCACTAACCAGACCCCTCACGAGCGATTACTTGTTTTCCCTAGGGGCACTACCACGGGGGCTTCGCTCCCATCTTGGTTGAGGACACCAGGCTCGGTTCTCCTCCGGAAGCACGTCCGGACACACAAAATGGACCCACTAGTAGAGAGGGTACTACTGCTACACTCAAACCCACACTACGCCTTTATTGAACACCCCGATGGCTGTCAGGACGCCGATTCCCTCCGGAACCTGGAGCCTGCAGGATCCACCACTACCCCCCCCCCCCCCCCCCCCCCCCCCCCCCCCCCCCACCACCCCTCCTGCCGCCTGTGCTGGTGGTTATTTTTTGGACGAGGAAACCTATGGGGCGTGATTCTCCGCCCCCACGACGGGTCGGAGAATAGCGGGAGGGCTTTCCCGACATTTTTCCCGCCCTCGCGCTATTCTCCCCCCCCCCCCCCCGCCCAACTCCCGACACGAATCGCTGCCGCCGTTTTTTTACGGCCGGCAGCGATTCACAGCTGATAGATGGGCCGAAGTCCCAGCCCTTTACGCTGTTTTTACGAACGGCAAACACACCTGGTCTGGCCGTTCGTAAAAACGGTGGGAACAACTCGCTTTTTATAACCATGGCACCGATTGGCACGGCAGTACCACGGCCGTGCCAAGGGTGCCATGGGCCCGCGATCGGTGCCCACCGATCGCGGGCAGCGGGCCCGATGCCCGCGCACTATTTCTCCTTCCGCCGCCCCGCAGTATCCATTCGCGGGGCGGCTGAGGGGCATCCCGGCCCGCGCATGCGCGGGTTTCGCGCAAATACGCGATGACGTCATCCGCGCATGCGCGGGTTGGAGTCTTCCAATCCGCGCATGCGCGGCTGACGTCATATGACGCGTCAGCCGGCGCTAACTCCGGCAAGCGGGCTTGACGAAATTCGTTAAGCCCGTGATGCCGGAGCTTACGGCGTCGGGCTGCTAGCCCCGACCGGGGACCAGAATCGGTTCCCGGTCGGGAAGGGGCGCGCTGGCGTCAAACCCGCCCGGGTTTGACGCCAGCCTTACGATTTCTCCCGTTTTGGGAGAATCGCGCCCATGGTTTTGAATGTGTCATTGTTCGGGTGGGGGAGGGGAGGTCGACAGGGAGCCACTTGCACAGATCAAAGAGGAAGGGTGGGGGGAGGGGTAGATAGGAGGAGTCTTCGGGCAGGAGCTGCCACGCCGGCACGTATTGCTGGCGAACAGAAGTGAAGTTGGGGAGGTGGCCACAAGAGTTGCGCGGAGAAGGGGCCATCTTGGATGGGCCCGGTTTAGGGTGAAACTAAAGGAAATAGAATCGGCCAGGGAAGATGGGTGATAGTAGAGGGGAGTGGAGGCGCAAGCCTCTGGTGAGGCTCATAACATGGAAAGTGTGGGGGCTGGTGAAGAGATCTCAGTATTTTTGCATCTGAGAAGCTTGAAGGTGGGGGTGGTCCTTCTGCAGGAGACGCACCTCCAGGTGAGGGATCAAGTCAGGCTGAGAAAGGTATGGGTGGGTCAGGTCTTTCGCTCGGGGTTTGACTCAAAGTAACAAGGGGTGCCCATTCTGTTGATAAAAGGACAGGCTTTGTAAGAGACAAGGAAGTGCAGGACCCGGATGGGAGATGGGTGTTAGTGAGCGGGGTGTTGGAGGGGAAGCAGGTGGTGCTGGTGAACGTATATGCACTGAACTGGGATGATGCAAGGTTCATGAAGGGGCTGCTGGGAGTAATTCTGGACTTGGCCACACATCAGTTGATCATGGGAGGAGACTTTAACTGTATGCTGGAGCCGAGGTTGGACAGATCGAGCCCCAGGTCAATGGGAAGGCTGCGGATGGCAAAGAGGCTGGGAGGGTTAATGGAAAGGATAGGTATGGTGGACCCATGGAGTACTCCTTCTTCTTGCACGTGTACAAGGTATACTCCAGGATCGATTTTTTTTGAGGTGAGCCGTGAGATGTTGGTGGGTGCGGAGTACGTGGGAATTGTAATCTCGGACCACGCATCGCACTGGCTGGAGATTCAATTTAGCATTGGGTCGGGAGCAGAGCCCGGGATGGAGGCTGGACTTGGGGCTGTTAGAGGACAGCGGGTTCTGCGATAAGATGAAGTCAGTGATTAAGGATTACGTGGAATTGAACCAAAATGGGGAGGTGTCGGTGGCCAGATTCTGAGAGGCATTGAAGGCGGTGGTTCAGAGAGGAAAAGGAGACAGGAGTATGATCGATTATTGGGTGAGATAGTCGAGGTGGACAGGGAATATTCAAGGATCCCCACCACAGAGGTATTGGTGAAGGGAAAGAAGTTCCAGGGGCAGTTTGATAGGCTGACAATGGAAAGAGTTGTGGGGCAGCTTTGGAGAGCGAGAGGGGTGCAGTATGAATATAGCGAGAAGGTGAGCCACATGCTAGGCAATCAAGGGGCTGGTTTAGCTCACTGGGCTAAATCACTGGCTTTTCAAGCAGGCCAGCAGCACGGTTCGATTCCCGTACCAGCCTCCCCGGACAGGCGCCGGAATGTGGCGACTAGGGGCTTTTCACAGTAACTTCATTGAAGCCTACTCGTGACAATAAGCGATTTTCATTTCATTTTTCATTATGGAGACAGGCCACATCCAGAGAAATCCTGGGAGTACGGATAGGGAAGGGGGAGGATAAATGAAGTGTGTTGGGAGTATTTTGAGGAATTGCATAGGGCTGATCCACGGGGGCTGAGGAAGGGGATATGGGGCGGTTTTAGGATGGGTTATAACTCCCATGGCTGGAAGAGGAGAGGAGGCACGAGAGGAACCTTTCAGGTTGAAAGAGGTAATAGAAATCATAAGAGGGATAAAGTCAGGGAGGTACTTGGGGCCGGACGGTTACCCAGTGGACTTTTATAAGGAGTTTGCGGCAGAGCTGGCACCACATCTACTGGGGGCATTTAACGAGGCGCTGGAGAAGGCTCTGGTGGCGAGTGTACGGACCGATAACATGAGCTCACGGAGTTTCGGGTTGCATAGGGGTACGAGGTAAGGGGGTACGCTATCAGACAGAAAAAGGTGGTTGTTGCAGATGGGGGCTAGCGAAGACAGGGAATAGAACTTGAAATGCTGCCTAAACTGCTTCCAAATTCTCAGGATGGAGACCACCTCTTGATTCAGGAAAAACATCAACAGAGAGAAAGACAACAATGCCGTAACAATTGCACGAGGGCTAGAAACAGTGCAGGAGCTCGCTTCCATTTGTCCCAATATGGAACTAGGATCGCTGAACCACAATAATATCTTCTGAATGTTGGCTGCCCAATGGTAAAACAATAAATTGGGTCGGGCCAAGCCCCTGATTGTCTGTCTCTTTGGAGCAAAGCCCCACAGACATTTGGAGTCTTAACGCCCAAAGAAAAGAAGACATGAATTTGTTCACTGAACAAAAAAGGACTTGGGGTGAAAAATGGGAAGACATTGAAAAATATATAAAAATCTCGGGAACACGTTCATTTTAATAGTCTGAGCCCTACCCGTCAAGCATAGGGTGAGGTCATCCCACCTCTGCAAGTCTGAATTGAAACTGTCTACCAGATTAGTGTAATTTACTTGATGAAACAAGGCCCAATTGTTGGGGGGGGGGGGCGCTAGGAGCGACGTTTTGAGAAACTCGGCCGCCGGGCCTTGACGCTTGCGTCAAAGCGGCGTGCCGAGGATGACGCGACGGCGGCGCCTAAGTGACGTCAGCCGCGCATGCGTAGGTTGGCCGGCTCCAACCCGTGCATGCGCTGTTGCCGTCTTCCCCTCCACTGCCCCGCTAGATGTGGCGGCTTGATCTTGCAGAGCGGCGGAGGGGAAAGAGTGCGTCTCTTGGAGATGCCGGCCTGACGATCGGTGGGCACCGATGGTGGGCAAGTCCCCTCCCGAGCACAGCCGTGGTGCTCGGTCCCATCTCCGCCCCCCCCACAGGCCCCAAACTTACCTTTCGTGCTATGTTCACGTCGGCAGCGACCAGGTGTGGTTGCCGCCGACGTGAACAGGTCAGGAACGTCAGGCCGCTTGGCCCACCCGGGCCGGAGAATCGGCGTCGGCGTGAAAAACGGCGAGCGGCGATTCCGCAACACGCCATTTTGGGGGGCGTGGGAGAATCGCGGGGGGGTGCCAGGGCAGCATGTCGTGATTCGCCCGGCACTCCCGCGATTCTCACACCCGGCGTGCGGAGCGGAGAATCGCGCCCACTATCTCATGTCAAAGTTCAAGTTTTAACCAGAAAAGGAGCCAAACATACTAAGCAGCTTCATTATCTCGTCCATGGAGGGTACTGGGTCCGTAATGCAGAGAAGTAGGTTATCCGCGTAAAGGGACACCCGATGTTCAATCCCTCCCCGATTTATCCCATTCCACTTAATAGAGGACCTCAGCGCTATAGTGAGTAGTTCTATCGCCAAAGCAAACAGCAGTTGGAACAGTGGACACTCCTGTCATGTGCCCCTACTCAATGGAAAATAAGCAGACTTCAGAGCATTAATATGAATACTAGCACTGGGAGCCGTACACAATAGTCGAATCCATGAAATAAATTTGTGTCCAAATCCAAACCTCCCAAGTATCTCATACAGATTCT
Source organism: Scyliorhinus canicula (assembly GCF_902713615.1). Lineage (NCBI taxonomy): Eukaryota > Metazoa > Chordata > Chondrichthyes > Carcharhiniformes > Scyliorhinidae > Scyliorhinus > Scyliorhinus canicula. Next base: position 103,800,511 of record NC_052158.1, read on the forward strand.
CCCTTCCACTCTATCAAATGCTTTTTCAGCATCCAGGGAAACAATCACCTCCGGTTCGGGCACCGAGGAGGCCCCTTATCGAAGCCTGTCTGATCCTCCAAGATTACCCCTGGGAGTCAGGGCCCCAGCCACAGCGCCAGTAATTGGCAAGTAATTTAACATCTACGTTCAAGAGTGAGATAGGTCAATACAATCCACATTCTGTTGGGTCTTTGTCTTTCTTAAGAATCATGGTGATAAAGGCCTGTGTGAGAGTAGAGGATAACGAACCCCGGGATAAGGAATCCTTAAACAAATCCAGAATTAAATGTATCAACTGGCTCCGTGAACTTCTCACAAAATTCAATGGGAAAGCCATCTGGGCCAAGGGCTTTGCCAGTCTGAATCAAACCAATGCATTTTGTAATTTTGTCTGTGTTTGACGGGGATTCCAACTCATCGCACCTCTCCACCTTCACCGCTGGAATGGATAAGCTGTCCAAAAAGTCAGTCATGCCCGATCCCTCTGCCAGAGGCTCCAATCTATAAAGACCCTGATAGAGCGATTCAAAGGCCCCATTAACCTAAGGAGGGGCAGAAACCAGCTTACTCCTCGATTTGCATACTTGGATGATTCCAGTGGAAGCCGCCTACTGCTTAAGCTGGCTAGCCAAAAAGCAACTGGCCTTCTCGTTGTATTTATAAAACATGCCCCTCGAGCTTCGCAACTGGTCACCGCTCTGCCTGGTGATAATAGATCAAATTGTGTTTGCAGCTTTTTCCTACTTGTCAACAACTCCAGGGTAGGGGCAAGTGAGTACTGGTGGCCCACCTCAAGAATGGAGTCCACCCGCCTCTGCTGCTCTGCTCTCGCGATTATCACCAAGTGCGCTTTATAGGGCATACTTTCCCCCCTGAGGACCACCTTAAGGGCTGCCCACAGTGAAAGCCTCTTCCGTTGATATCTGGAGGTCCTCTGACACAATCGCCAGTGTTTATCAAATTCCTTCGCCAAGGTACGAGAAAGCACCTCGGCAGTTGGTAGAGTGGCTGGAGCACCAGAAGCTACCTCCGCATTTCAATCATACAGGATTCCATTAATTATATGGGTCTTTAAAAGAAAATACCCTCTAATACTGAGAGATAGGAGCAATAAAGGTAGTACTCTAGTGGGAGCCACCTTGTGCGTGTCTTCTCCCTACGTTACTGCAGGAAGTTCCCCCTAGACACTTCTCTTTGATGCCATTCCATGGCATTATCATTCCCAAATCCCTCTCCATCACCATCCTTGTGGTGGGGAGTCGACATTCACCAGGAAGTTAACTGAATTAGTCACATATATGTTATGGTTTTTTTAATAAACAATTTTATTGAGGTAGTTTTTGGCTTTGTAAACAGTTACAGACATCAACAAAAAGAAAGCAAAAAAGGCAAAAATGTGCATCCACGTACATTCAATACTTCAATCGTAACATACTGCACAAGCCCCGCTCCTCTCCCACTGGTACTACCCGCCAATTTATCCCTCCGACTCTACTCTACGCACCCCCCCCCCCCCCCCCCCCCCCCCCCCCACCAAAGAAGTCAATAAATGGTTGCCACCTTCGGGCGAACCCCTGTACAGATCCCCTCAAGGCGAACTTAATTATTTTCCATACCCAGGAAACTCAACATGTTCGCAAGCTACAACTCAGTCTTCGGGGGCTTTGAGTCCCTCCATGCCAATAGTATTCGTCGTCGGGCTATCAGGGAAGCAAAGGTCAAAACATTGGCCTCTTTCTGCCCCTGGACTCCCGGGTCTTCCGAAACCCCAAAAATTGCCACCCCTGGACCCATCGCCACCCTTGTTTTTAGCACCTGGGACATGACGTCCGCAAAACCCTCCCAGTACCCCCTAAGCTTAGGGCATGCCCAAAACATGTGAACGTAGTTCGCTGGTCCGCCTGCGCACCTAGCGCATTTGTTCTCTATCCCAAAGAATTTGCTCATCCGAGCCACCGTCATGTGGGCCCGGTTAACGACCTTAAATTGAATCAGGCCGAGCCTGGCACATGTTGCGGTCGAATTTACCCTACTCAGGGCCTCTGCCCACAGCCCGTCTTCCATTTCCCCGCCTAGCTCCTCCTCCCATTTAAGTTTCAGTTCCTCCGTCTGGGACCCTTCCTCCCTCATGAGCACCCTATAAATATCAGAGACTCTACCCTCCCCTTCTTCCCCCCTAGAGACTATTCTGTCTTGGATCCCCATTGGCGGGAGGTGTGGGAAGGATGGGACCTGTCTACGGGCAAAGTCCCGCAACTGTAGGTACCTAAAATCATTTCCCCTTACCAGACCAAATTTCTCCTCCAAGCTCCTCAAACTCGCAAAGCTCCCTTCCCACCCCCGCCCGCCGCCATGCTTGAAACCCCCCATCCATACTCCCGGGGGCAAACCGATGGTTGTCGCAGATTGGTGCCCAGACAGACGCCCCCATCTCCCCCACATGCCTCCTCCACTGGCCCCATATTCGCAGGGTCGCCACCACTACCGGGCTGGTGGAGTACGTGGCCGGCGGCAGCGGTAGAGGAGCCGTGACCAGGGCTGCCAGGCTGGAGCCCCTGCACGAAGCCGCCTCCACCCGCTCCCAGATAGACCCCGTACCCACCATCCACTTCCTTATCATAGCGATGTTGGCCGCCCAGTAATAATTAATCAGACTCGGCAAAGCCAGCCCTCCCTCGCTGCGGTTCCTCTCCAGCATCGCCTTCTTCACCCGCGGAGATTTTCCCGCCCAGACAAAGCTCATGATCATCCTATTAACTCTTTTGAAGAAGGACTGTGGGACAAAGATCGGGAGGCACTGAAAAACAAACAGAAATCTAGGGAGGATTGTCATCTTTACAGTCTGCACCCTCCCTGCCAGCGACAGCGGGAGTGCATCCCATCTCCGAAACCCTCCCTTCATTTGCTCCACCACCCTGGCCAAATTTAACTTGTGCAGCCTGCCCCAGTCTCGCACCACCTGGATTCCCAAGTACCGGAAATTTTCCTCAACCAGCCTAAACGGTAGCCCTCTCAATCTGTTCTCCTGGCCCCTTGCCTGTACCACAAACATTTCACTCTTGGCCGTATTTAATTTGTATCCTGAAAACTGGCCGAACTTCCTCAACATTCCCAGTATACTTCCCATCCCGGCCACTGGGTCCGACATGTACAGGAGCAGGTCGTCCGCATAAAGAGAGACCCTATGTTCTACCCCGCCCCTCACCATCCCCTTCCATCCCTCTGAAGCTCTCAGCGCAATCGCCAGCGGCTCTATGGCCAGCGCAAACAGCGGGCAGCCCTGCCTGGTCCCTCGGTACAGCCTAAAGTACTCCGACACTTCTCTGTTAGTCCTGATGCTGGCCTTTGGGGCTGATATAATAATTTGATCCAATTCACCAGTCCCTCCCCGAACCTAAACCGTCCGAGCACCTCCCATAGATAGTCCCACTCCACCCGGTCAAAGGCCTCTCGGCGTCCATCACCACCACTGCCTCCACCTCCCTCCCCGCCGGGGGCATCATTATCACATTAAGTAATCTTCTCAGGTTGGCCGCCAGCTGCCTACCTTTCACGAACCCAGTTTGGTCCTCCCCAATCACCTCCGGTACGCAGTCCTCCATTCTAACCGCCACTACCTTTGCCAGGAGCTTGGCGTCAACATTAATCAGGGAGATTGGCCTGTAGGACCCGCACGCCTCCGGGTCTTTACCCCGCTTCAATATCAGTGATATAGTGGTTTGCGACATTGTCGGCGACAGGGTCCTTCATTGCCTCATTGAAAACCCTCGCCAAGACCGGGCCCACCTGCTCAGAAAACTTCCTATAGAACTCTACTGGGTATCCATCCGGCCCCGGGGCTTTCCCCGACTGCATGGCCTTTAGACCCCCCCCCCAATACCTCCTCCACTCTATCTAATCGGGGCCCCCAGCTCATCCACTCACCCCCCACCTACTGTTGGGAATGTTAACCCATCCAGAAACCTTTTCATCTCCTCCGGTTCTTCCGGCGGCTCCGAAGTATGCAGCTTGCGATAGAAGTCCTGGAATACCTTATTCAATCCTACCGGGTCCTCCACTTTGCGCCCCTCCCCATCCATCACTCTACTTATTTCCCTGGTCGCCTCCCTCTTCCTGAGTTGCTGCGCTAACAGTCTGCTAGCCTTTTCCCCATGCTCGTACACCACGCCCCTCGCCTTCCTAAGCTGTTCCACGGCCCTACCTGTGGATAGTGCCCCCAGTTCCGCCTGTAGTCTCTGCCTCTCCCCGAGTAAAACCTCCCCCGGGGACTCCGCGTGCTCTTCATCTATCGACCCATTTCCCTGACCAATCTATCCATCTCTGCCCTGTCTGCCGTGGCTCTGTGGGCCCCAATTGAAATCAGCTCCCCCCCCCCCCCCCCCCCCCCCGCACTACTGCCTTTAGCGCCTCCCACAGGGTCGCCGCTGAGACCTCCCCGTGTCATTCACCTGCAAGTAATTTTGTATACACCTCCGAAGCCTCTCACAAATCCCCTCCTCCGACAGCAGTCCCACGTCTAGCCTCCATTGCAGGCGTTGGTAGTTCGCCCCCCGATCTGCAGGTCTACCCAGTGCGGGGCATGGTCTGAGATAGTCATTGCCGAATATTCCGTGTTCTTTACCTCCCCTATACAATCCCTGCTTAGTACAAAGAAATCTATCTTGGAATATACTTTATGGACGTGCGAGTAAAACGAGTAGCCCATTCCTGACGGCTGTCTGGCTCTCCAGGGGTCCACTGCCTCCATTTGCTCCATAAACCCTTTCAGCTCCCTTGCCATTGCTGGGAGTCTACCCGTTCTGGGACACGACCGATCCAAAGCCGGGTCAAGGACCATGTTAAAGTCCCTTCCCATTATTAGCCTGCGAGAGTCCAGGTCCAGGATTTTCCCCAGCACTCTTTTAATGAAGTCCACGTCATCCCAGTTCGGGGCATATATATTCACCAGCACCACTCTTCTCCCCTCCAGCCTGCCCCGTACCATCCGGTATCTGCCCCCCCTGTCTGCGGATATGCCCTCCGCCTCAAATTGCACGCGCTTGTTGATCATGATTGCCACCCCCCTGGACTTCGAGTCCAAGTCCGAGTGGAAGACCTGGCTAATCCAGCCCTTCCTTAGCCTGGTCTGGTCAGACACTTTCAGATGTGTCTCCTGCAACATAATTACGTCCGCCCTCAGAGCCCGCAAGTGCGCGAACACCCGCGCCCTCTTAACCGGCCCATTCAGTCCCGACATTCCAGGTGATCAGCCTGGTCGGGGGGCACAACCCCCCCCCACACACGCTGTTCAGCCATAGCCTTTCTCGGGCCGGCACCCGCGTCACGCCATTCCTGGCCCGCCTCTTGGCTGCCTCCACCCGCGACCTCCTTTCCAGTGCCTCCCACGTCAGCAGAAACCCCCCCCCCTCACCACATCCCCCGATACCCCCACCCCTGCCATCCACTGGCTGTGATCTCCCCCCCACCTGACTCCCTTGACTAGCCAATCTGCTAGCCCGGTGACTCATCACTCCGACGCCCTCCTGTCTCTTTCCCATTGTTTCCCCGTCCTCCTCCCCACTCCCCGGCGCCCCATCCCCCTCTCCAACCCACTGGAGCAAACTCACTGGCACAGGAAGGCATGGACATCAACAAAACAAAAACCCCCCAACCCACATCCTTGGCCCCCCCTTCGTTACCGTGCCGGCTCCAGTGTCCTCCGCGAGCCGCACAAAAAGTAAAAATCCGCCCGAAAAGGAAAAAACAGAAAAAAAGAGGAAAAAACAAAAACATAAGAGAAAAAAAACAAAAAACAAACCAGTGTCCATGAACAAAGGAAAGAGTCCCAAATGTTCCGTTTGGCCCCTTTGACCCAGCAAACCGTTGAACATCAGTCCAGGCCCATTCGGTGTACCTTCCTACGGTAGTCCTCGGGCCCTAATTCGCGTCCGTGGGGCCTCTTGTCGGGACCAGCCCCTGATCCCTTGCAAAATCCATCGCTTCTTCAGGCTCGGAGAAGTAGTGGTGTTGACCCTGGTGCGTGACCCATAAACGAGCCGGGAACAGCAAACCAAACTTCACGTGCTTCTTGAACAGCACCTCCTTGACTTGCTTAAAGGCTGCTCGCCGCCGAGCCACCTCCTGGCTTAGGTCCTGGTAAATGCAGAGGACACTGTTGTTCCACGCGCTGCTCCTGGCGCTCTTTTCCCACCGCAGCACCCGCTCCTTGTCTACGAACCTGTGGAACCTAATCACCATCGGGCGGTGTGTTGTTCCTCGTGTCTTAATAAAGCTCGCAGTCTCAAATGTGGAGAAGATGCTTTATTGTGAGTTCGTTCATTCTTCAGAGCTCTACGTACGGCTACCTTCAGTGCTATCCTAGCTGCTGTGTGTCCAGCTATTAGCTCTGCCTGCTGTGTAGTGTTTCTCACTTCCTGTCCTGATCTATTTATATGGCTCTCCCGTGCTCCCTCTAGTGGTCGCTCAGTTGTGTTGCATCTGGTTAACTTGTGATCACCACATCCCCCTTTTTCTCTTAACATATTTTCTGAACATCGTTAAAGAAAATTGTACATCCTGTCCCAGTGTATTTATAGCTCTCCCGCTCGTGTTTGCTCTGTTGTTTTGTATCTAGTCAATCTACGATCACCACATCCCCCTTTTTCTCATTACATAGTTTCTGTACATCATTAAAGAAAATTATACAAAACAGTAACTTATGATATGCGTATCTATACAAGTGATGATGCTATTGCCTTAGTTAACAAAGCCAATGTATTTATATGTCCAATCTTAATAAAAACATTTATGAGTCCAAACTTGATGAATTTGTTCAGAGCTTTTTTTCTTTTTGTTGTTGATGACGTGGTGATATTGATATTGCAAGTCCGCTGTGAATGTTGTTGGTGTTCCTTGTTATCTTAAGTACCCAATGCGTCATCCCGAGGTGTCTGCATGGTCACATCACTGATGTTGACTGGCATGGACTTTTTTTTTCTGTGCTTGTGGTGTTGATTTATTGTCTCATCCGCCTTGGATGCTGGTGTGCTTGCTCGTTCTGGAGCAGACGTGTGTTTATGCGATTCGTCGTCATCCCATGACATGTTTGTAGTCTTGTCATCGTTTTGCCATGCGCTGTGGCATTGTCCGTCATGTGCCAAGTAGTGCCATTGTGTACAAGTCGTTGTTTCATTGCTGTTGTTTCTGTCGTTCTTGTTTTTGTTGTTTTCGTTGCCGTACTTGTCGCTGTTTTTGTCGTTTCCGTCTTTGGTGTTGGCACTGTCGTTGTTCCTGACTTTGTTGTTCTCGTTGCCGGTCTTGGTGCTGTTTTTGTCGTTTCTGTCTTTGGTGTTGTCGCTATCTTTGTTCCTGACTTTGTTGTGTTTGTTGCCATTCTTGTTGTTTCTGTCCCTGTCGTTGTCGCTATCTTTGTGCCTGACGTTGTTGTTTGTCTTGTTGCGCTTCATGTTGCTTTTATTCTTGCTGTTGTCGTTCTCGTTTCTGCTGTGCTTCTTGCTATTGTTGTTTGTCTTGTCGCGCTTCATGTTGCTTTTCTTCTTGCTGTTGTCGTTCTCGTTTCTGCTGTGCTTCTTGCTATTGTTGTTGGTCTTGTCGCGCTTCATGTTGTTTTTGTTCTTGCTGTGTTTCTTTTGACTTTTGTTTTTCTTGTTATACTCTATGAGTGTCCCGAGTGGATAATTTGAGTCATTGAGCATTCCGTCTCGCGAGTGGTGCGAATGATCTGATGTTGCATCGGTGCAGGTGACATCAATCAGTTGTGGAGAATTGGATTCCGCATCTTTGCTTTCTTGGTGCTCGTCTTCTCGCGAGTGGTGCGAATGATCTGATGTTGCATCGGTGCAGGTGACATCAATCAGTTGTGGAGAATTGGATTCCGCATCTTTGCTTTCTTGGTGCTCGTCTTCCGGAGTCAAAGTCTTCTTGATTACATTTGACGTGGTGTCTGTGGACTCTCGGCGCTCCTCTTCTGGAGTCCAAATCTGCATGATTTCAGTTGACGTGGTTTCTCTAGACTCTTGGTGCTCCGCTTCTGGAGTTAAAATCTTCATGATTTCTGTTGATGTTATCTCACTGGACTCCAGGTGCTCCTCTTCTGGAGTCAAAATTTGCATGGTTTCTTTTTGTTTGATGTCTCTGGACTCCAGGTGCTCCTCTTCTGGAGTCAGAATCTGCATGGTTTCTTTCGGCATTGTCTCTGTGGACTCCAGGTGCTCCTCTTCTGGAGTCAAAATCTGCATGTTTTCTTTTGGCGTTGTCTCTCTGGGCTCCAGGTGCTCCTCTTCTGGAGTCAAAATCTGCATGTTTTCTTTCGGCATCGTCTCTCTAGACTGTTGGGTGGCCCGACTCTGTGCTTCTGTACAGACAAGCTGAGAACTGTCAGTCTCACTGTGATCCTGTACGTCGAGTGCGAGCACCTTGTCACTGTTTTCGCTCTGTGCTTCGGTACAGACAAGCTGAGAACTGTCAGTCTCACTGTGATCCTGTACGTCAAGTGCGAGCACCTTGTCACTGTTTTCGCTCTGTGCTTCGGTACAGACAAGCTGAGAACTGTCAGTCTCACTGTGATCCTGTACGTTGAGTGTGATCACCTTGTCACTGTCTTCGCATGCAGTGGGCAGAGGTGCATTGTCTTCTTCTTGTTCCTGTGAGCGTGTTGGACTTTCATAGTCCGCTCTTTCTTCTTGTTCCTGTGAGCGTGTTGGACTTTCATAGTCTGCTCTTTCTTCTTGTTCCTGTGAGCGTGTTGGACTTTCATAGTCTGCTTTTTCTTCTTGTTCCTGTGAGCGTGTTGGACTTTCATAGTCCGCTCTTTCTTCTTGTTCCTGTGAGCTTGGTAGACTTTCATAGACTGCTTGCGGTTGCTCAGGTACAGCGGGTTTACCTTCATGGTCTTGTTCATGCTTGGTGTCCGCCCGGGAGTGTTTGCTTGCATCCCTGTTGGCGTCTTTCATCACTCGCACTGTGGAGCCTGTCATCGCTCGCTCCGTGGAGTCTTCCTGTGCTCTCTGTGTGGCGTCGTCTTCGTCTTGGGTATTGCTGTCATCCAATGTATCGACGAGCTGCCATGGCACCATGGTGTTGGATTCATCCACCATGAGTAGATTCGTGTTGAGCTTTGCAACGGTGTCGCTGATGCTGTGATCAGCATGTCCAAATAACTCCTCCATGTCTGAGTAGTATTCTTTGAAAGCCATTTCATCTTGGTTGGCTTCTTCTACCACGAGTTGGTTCGTGTTGAACTTTGCGACCGTGTCGCCGATGCTGTGATTAGCATATCCGACTGACTCAGCTATGTCTGAGTAGTATTCTTCGAAAACCAAAGCATTTTGGTTGGATTCATCTACCACGAGTTGGTTCGTGTTGTACTTTGCGACCATGTCGCTGATGCTGTGATAAGCATATCCGACTGACTCAGCTATGTCTGAGTAGTATTCTTCGAAAACCAAAGCATTTTGGTTGGATTCATCTACCACGAGTTGGTTCGTGTTGTACTTTGCGACCGTGTCGCTGATGCTGTGATAAGCATATCCGACTGACCCAGTCAGGTCTGAGAGGTAATCGTCGAAAAACAAATCATCTTTTGTTGTTTCGGAATTCTTTTTGTTCGCTTCACTGTGTGTGGTGAAGGAAGCTTTTTCCAAGGTTTTGTGCAAGTTGTTTTTCACTGTTGGTTTAAGTTCAGGCGTTTTTCTGTGTTCTGAGGCAAGAAAATTTGGTTTTACCACTTTAAGTGTCTTGTTTTCAATTTTCGGGCATTTCCCTTTTAAGTGGGCGTGGTCAGGATTCTCAGACGTCATGACGTCACGCGTAGGAACGACTTGCACATGCGCAAATCGGCTTTCTTTCCTTGTGCGGTTCGGTGTCCAGTGCGCATGCGCGCCTTGCGCATGCGCATGACGGTCCGCGACGAAGACTTTTTTTGACTGCGCATGCGCGGCTTGCGCATGCGCATAACGATCGGCGCCGCGATCTTTTGTAAACTGCGCATGCGCGACTTCCGGTTCCGGCGCATGCGCAGACGCGATTTGTAGTTCTTTGCTTACCAGAGACTGCAAAATGTGCTCCGACGCCATTTTATCGCAGATTTCAGCGTTTTTTCTTTCTAAAAGTTGTAAGTTACCTTTTCTTTCCGATCTGGACTGGATTTCAGCGTTTTGGCTTTGTGAAAAATTCATGTTATTTCTTCTTTTTGATCTGTACTGTGCATTCGCGATTTCCTGATCTTTTTGTGATTTTTTAAGTCTTGCATCACTCAGTCTCTGTGCAGGTTGGACTGTGAGCATGCCTTGCTGTTCAAATTTCTCACAGTACTCTTCAAATTTGTTTAGTAACGTTTGTAAGCTGTTCCTGTCTTCACCTTTTGAGTATTTAAATCCATTATACACTTTCCTATTGACAGGCCCTTCGATGAGAATTGCTATTTTAATTTTGTCTGAGGCTTCTGCTACATCATTAGCTATGAGATAAAAATCGAACATTTGTTTAAACCTTTTCCAGACATTTCTTACATTACCAGTCATGTCCAGCTGAGGTGGGTATCCATGCCACATCCTCGAATTAGCGATGTCTTCCCCAGTCAAATGTCCAGTAGGAGATTTCCATGCCATTTTGTGCTTTCTGTATCTGCAGCTGAGTTGTCCTGTAGTAAGCGTCTGAAATCACTGCTGGTACCATGTGTTGTTCCTCGTGTCTTAATAAAGCTCGCAGTCTCAAATGTGGAGAAGATGCTTTATTGTGAGTTCGTTCATTCTTCAGAGCTCTACGTACGGCTACCTTCAGTGCTATCCTAGCTGCTGTGTGTCCAGCTATTAGCTCTGCCTGCTGTGTAGTGTTTCTCACTTCCTGTCCTGATCTATTTATATGGCTCTCCCGTGCTCCCTCTAGTGGTCGCTCAGTTGTGTTGCATCTGGTTAACTTGTGATCACCACAGGCGGGGAGGGTCCGCCCGGCCGCCCCTGCCTCGCCTGCACTCTGTATGCCCCCTCCAGCTCCGGCGGTCGCGGAAAGGCTTCGGCCCCCATCAGCTGCATCAATAGGTTTGCTACAAACGCTGCGCCATCAGCTCCCTCAGCCCCGTCCGGGAGGCCGACCATCCTCAGGTTGTTCCTGCGGGGTCTTTTCTCCAGCTCCTCCACTCTGTCTAGTAGTCTGCTCTGCAGTCTTCTCTGCCGCTCCTTCAGCCCATCAACTTCTAGCGCCGCAACCGTCTGCGCATCCGCCTGCTCCTCCACCGCCTCTCCCAGCTCCTTAACTTTAACATCTTGCACATCCAGCCTCTGGTTCAGCTGATCCACTGCCTTCTGGAGTGGGTCCAAGCTGTCCCGCTTCAGGGCTTCAAAACTGGATTTCATTACCTGGTGCATGTTATCCAGCGCGTGCTGGATTGCTGAGTCCGGGGTCCGTGTGTCCGCCATCTTAGGTTCCAGGTAAGTTTCTTCAGGTCCTTGTCTCTGTCCCTTTTTCTCTCTGTTCTTCTGCCTCCTGGACTCCCGCTGTTCCATGTGCCGCAGCCCGCTCCTCCGCACTTTCACCGCCGCCTTCCTTCAGCTCCGTAGTCCCGCTATCGCAGGGAATCAGCCCCTAAAAGCCCGCTGGAGTGAGAGCCCGCCGAATGTGCGGCTCACTTGGACATCGCCGCCACCGGAAGTCCCCCATATATGTTATGGTTATTAGAACTGGCCAATAACTAAATATTCTGCGGTAAATCACTTATTATGATTCCCCAAAGAATCTCCACCACCTTGAAGCTGCAAGTGTGTAATATAATGGAATATTCTCAACTGCCTCTCAAGACCATCCTGAGAAATACAGTCAGCTCAATGCACTGTAGCAAGTTAGTGAACTCCAGAATGGGGAAAGACATGAGAGACAGGTACATGGCAACATTCTCACCCCCAAGCTACCATGCTGATTTAGCATCACACTTTAGGAAGGCTGCGGAGGCATTGGAAAGGTACAGAAAATATTTGCAAGAATGGTTCCAGGGATGGGAGACTACAATTATGTGGATAAACTGGTAAAGCTGGAACTATTCTCCTTGGAGAAAGTTAAGAGGGGGTTTGACAGATGTGTTCAAGATCATGGGGGGGGAATCCAAACAGACGGGATAGGAAGAAACTGTTGCCGCGGTGGATTTACAATGAAACATACCATGCCCAAGCAGGTGGGCCCCAAAATGCAGATTCTCTGATTCATGTCACTCACAGCCAATCACGTACAGCAATATATTGCAAACACGCCCACAACTGTACAATCAATCACTACAGTATTCCCAACAATAGTGAGGGGGCAGGACTTTCCTGATCCATTGCAGTTCTTGGATCTGCACAGACAGTATGGAGACATTAAAACGTTCAGAATTAAATTACCCATGCTGCATGTGGTCAGGCTTCTGCATAGTGAGGAGCATCAGAATAGAATCGGGGGAGACCATTTCCATGGTTCTGATGGGAGCACAGTGGCGGTTGCAGCATGGTGGCAGTTGGCAATCAGCGTTTGGGCATTCAAATCCAAGAGCATGGGAGCAAGAACAGCTATCATGTGGGCAGGACTGGAATTTGCGGTGCACACTGTAAAGTCCAGCCATCGGCGGCGGGAACCGGGATCACAAGCGTCTAACCCCCCCCCCTACCTCATTCCGCCTCCCCAACTCCCTTCTTTAATCTCCCACTCCCCAGTAGGAAAATGCTAATTATGTGGGAGTGAGAGAGTGAATGTGTGAGTGGCGTGACCCATTTGTATCCAGGCTCCTTCAACAATGAACCAATACTGACAGCGCTCGCTTGAAGGTTGCCCTGGCATTGGAATGTAGTTGGCTACTGGAAATGTTCAAGGGGCAACCGCCATTGCAGTAGGATGTGGAGCGGACAAGTGCACCACCAGCTCACTGGGAGAAGCCAATTCTGCAGGTAAATCCCTCATCCTAGCACTGAGGTAAGAACAAGTCAGGTCCACTTTAGGCCTGCATTCCCTCAGAAAGAACAATGAATTCTGCTTTTCTGTTAATGTCCTTTCTTTCAAGGTGGCACGGTGGCGCAGTAGTTATCACTGCTGCCTCATGGCACTGAGACCCAATAACCACAATACCTACAATTATCTATGAAACACTGATAATTGGTCAGAAATTAGGATGTGTTACCTTAGTCAATAGATAGCATGGCAGAAAAAGGTAGTTGAGGATGCAGACAATATTTTCTTCATTAAGAACAAAGAACAGAGGGCGGCATGGCGGTGCAGTGGTTAGCACTGCTACCTCACGGCACTGAGGACTCTGGTTTGATCCCGGGTCACAGTCAGTGTGAAGTTTGCACGTTCTCCCTGTGTTTACATGCATCTCACCCCCACTTCAGAGAGTCGTGAATACCGCCCAGTCCATCACACGAACCTGCCTCCCATCCATTGATTCCATCTACACCTCCCGCTGCCAGGGGAAAGCGGGCAGCATAATCAAGGATCCCTCCCACCCGGCTTACTCACTTTTCCAACTTCTTCCATCGGGCAGGAGATTCAGAAGTCTGAGAACACGCACGAACAGACTCAAAAACAGCTTCTTCCCCACTGTCACCAGACTCCTAAATGACCCTCTTATTGACTGACCTCATTAACACTACACCCTGTATGCTTCAACCGATGCCAATGCTTATGTAGTTACATTGTATATCTTGTGTTGCCCTATTATGTATTCTCATGTATTTTCTTGAATTTTGTTTAATTCCCTTTTCTTCCATGTACTGAATTATCTGTTGAGCTGCTTGCAGAAAAATACTTTTCATTGTACCTCGGTACACGTGACAATAAACAAATCCAATCCAATCCAATCCAATCCCAAGATGTGCAGGCTAGGTGGATTGACAACGCTAAATTACCCTTTAATTGGAAAAAAAGAATTGGGCACTCTAAATTTTTTTTTAAATCAAAGAACAGTAGTGCACAGGCACTGGCCCTTCAGCCCTCCAAGTCTGAGTCGTCATGATCCCTGTCTAAATTAAATCCTTCTGCACTTCCGTGGTCCGTAGCTCTCTATTCCCATCCTATTCATGTATTTTTTAAGATCCCTCTTAAATGCCACTGTCAGATCTGCTTCCACTACCTCCCCGGCAGCATGTTCCAGGCACTCACCACTGTGTGTAAAATATGTGCCTCGCACATCTCCTCTAAACATTCCCCCTAGCAGGGCAGCACGGTGACGCAGTGGTAGCACTGCAGTCTCCCGGCGCCGAGGTTCCTGGTTTGATCCCAGCTCTGGGTCACTGTCTGTGTGGAGTTTGCACATTCTCCCCGTGTTTGCGTCGGTTTCGCCCCCTGATGAGACCATTAATTCACGCGACACGCGGTTAGAAGTGAACAGTGGTTTTAATCGTCTTACAACTGAGCCTGTCTGTGATGGGATGAACTCGAGATGAACTGGCAGCAGGCTCACAGCGATGATCTTTATATTTCCGGCTGGGGGAGGAGCCATGGGCGGAGCCATGGGCAGAGCCATGGGTGGATCCCAGTACAAACTCCTCATCTCCCCCTATGGGGAGGGCCACGTGATTACACACAATCTGGTACAGAGTACAGGCTCAATACATGTGGTACAATAGTGTGGATTACTGAGGTTTTTAGGGCGCGATTCTCCGCACTCACGCCGGTTCGGAGAATAGCAGGCCGCGCATATTTTCACGGCAACGCCGGTCCGCGCCCTCCCGCTATTCTCCGAACCCCGCACAAACTACACGTCGACATTCCCGGCAAAGGCCTCGAAAGACCCCCCGACACGACCAGAAGCCCGACTTATTGGCCCCCCCGCTATTCTCCGGCCCGGATAGGCCGAAGTCCCGACATCATCACGCCATGTTTTCACGCCGGCCAACACACATGCTTTTCAAGTTCGTCAACCAGTCATGCTGGCTGACGAGAGCTTCGAGTAGGTGAGCGCACCGCTCAGCGCACCGCTCAGCGCACTGCTGGAGTCTGGCCACAACGGGGAAGGCATCCCCGAGAACGGGAGAGGGTCCAGAGCAGGGGGGGGGGGGGGGGGGGGGGGGGGAGGGGGGGGGGGGGGGTGGGAGACGGAGGGGGGAGTGTGGGAAAGTGTGGGAGACTGAGTGGGGGAGACTGAGGGGGGAGTGTGGGAGACGTAGGGGGGGGAGTGGGGGAGACGGAGGGGAGGAGTGTGGGAGACGGAGGGGGGGAGTGTGAGAGACTGAGGGGGGAGTGTGGGAGACGGAGGGGGGGGGGAGTGTGAGAGACTGAGGGGGGGAGTGTGGGAGACTGAGGGGGGAGTGTGGGAGACGGAGGGGGGGGAGTGTGGGAGACGGAGGGGAGGAGTGTGGGAGACGGAGGGGGGAGTGTGAGAGACTGAGGGGGGAGTGTGGGAGACGGAGGGGGGGGGGAGTGTGGGAGACTGAGGGGGGGAGTGTGGGAGACTGAGGGGGGAGTGTGGGAGACGGAGGGGGGGGAGTGTGGGAGACGGAGGGGGGGAGTGGGGGAGACGGAGGGGGGAGTGGGGGAGACGGAGGGGGTGAGTGGGAGTGGGGGGGTAGGGAGAGAGTGACTCGTCCAACCCCGGTTGCAAAATGTCTGCCACCATGCCATGGCGTGCCGGTCACAAGGACACGGCCGCTGGTTGCCCTGTGGCTTACGGCCACAGGACACTGACGCACCAGTGAAGAGGACGTAGTTAACTGCCCGTTGGATGCAGAAGGTGACCAGGGGTTAGGCTGCCCACGTGTCAGCAGCACGACCAGACCACCGGGACACACAGGTATCCCGTGGCAGGCGGCTGCCGAGCTGTCGAATAACCTCCGTCTAACATGTCCCGTTTCTCTGCCCCCCACCACCCTTCTGTAGGTTAGCACGATGCATGGGAACAGAACGGCTATGTTCAGCGCAGTGGTTGGCGCCGCTGTACTGCATTTGGCGATGCAGCAGCATCCACAGCCACAACCCGCAGTGGATGCAGGGCCAGCTGCAGCAGCAGAGGGAAGGGCCGAGGAGTTGCCAGTCGTCGAGCAGCATGGGGGGGGGGGAGAAGGAGGAGGGGGAGGAGGAGAGAGTGAGGGTGCAGCCACGGCACCAGAGGCGACGACCAAGGCCGAGGGTGTACCGTGTCCGGATCTCTTTCCTAACAACGATGGACATCACCTGCAGGAGGAGACTCCGGCTGAGTAGGTGGACGGTGATATATATCTGTCACCTCGTGGCGCACCTCGCCCCACGTGGAACGGGGGGAGGACACGCGATCCCGGTTGCCATCGAGGTGACGGTCGCTCTTAACTTCTATGTGACCGGCTCCTTCCAGTCTCCGAACGGGGACCTCTCTGGGTTCTCCCAGTCATCGGTCCACAGGTGCATCCGGGATGTGACCGACGCCCTCTATGCCATCGCGGACTGCTACATCACCTTTCCCGAGGACCGAGCAACTCAAGACTCACAAGCTCGTGGATTTGCCAGCGTGGCCAGGATACCGATGGTGCAGGGGGCAATCGATTGTGTTCACATCCCCATGCGCCCGCCAGCAGGGGACAGGGAGGTGTTCACGAACAGGAGGGGGACATACTCCATGAATATCCAGATGGTATGCGACCCCCACATGACGTTCATGAACGTCTGTGCAACGTTCCCAGGGAGTGTGCATGACTCCTACATACTGGCGCAGTCGTACATCCCTGCGATGTTTGAGGGACGTCCCCCCCCGGCTGAGGGGCTGGTTGCTAGGCGACAGGGGTTATCCGCTGAGGTCTTGGCTGATGACGCCTATACGGAGGCCTCAGACCAATGCGGAAACACGATACAACGAGGCCCATGCAGCAACCAGGGGTGTGGTGGAGCGCTGCCTTGGTCTCCTGAAAATGAGATTCAGGTGCCTGGACCGTTCCGGAGGGGCCCTGCAGTACCAGCCCGACAGGGTTGCTCGCAATGTTGTGGTCTGCTGTGCGCTGCATAACATCGCGATACAGAGGAGAGATGACCTGCTGCAGGAGGCAGTGGTGCCAACACAGAGGAGGAGGAGGAGGAGGAGGAAGAGAGGGAGGAAGCGGAGGAGGAGGAGGAGGAGGAGAGGGAGGAAGGGGAGGAGGAGGAGGAGGCTGGCGGAGTGGCGGGCGCAGCACGCAGACACGACCCAGGTGCTGGTGATGTCCAGGAGGCGGCACGACGGACCCGGCGGACATGCGACGCCTTGGTGGCAGCATGGTTCACGCGTCGCATGCAACGTCCCCGCTGAACACCAAACCACCACCTGCATCGCTAGTCGTGCAGAGGGTCAACACACAACTGCCACCACTACAATCCCCCCCCCCCCCCCTCCGCCCACACCCCCTCTCAGTGTACACTGCTCCACTTCGACATCACCCTTACCACTGGGTCCAGACGGTATGGCACAACATTGATGGCTGTGTCAGCGGGTGTGATCAGTGCCATGTGGAATGATGACAGCCTGCTCTGCGATGAGCTGTGAGCTCAGAATCGTTAGAGAGAGTCTGACCCATGGCAATAGCTGAACCATCCACTTTGGTGGCCGCTGAGTCTCGTCACGGACACTCCATCACGTTGGCCCGCGTTGGCTAGCTGTGGGAGGGGGTGGGGGGAGGGGCAGGGACTGCACACCCGGCACCGATGTTTCACCGCTCGTCAACACCAGCGACACTCGGTCACCATCACGATTCCTGTGGCTGTGGAACAATCACACGGTATAACAAGTAAGGTGGAACAGTGCGTTTAATGTTAACAATAATTTACAGATGCCCTAGCCCCTACAACTAAACTGTGCCCTTCACCCGTGCCAACTTACTTGGTGTCTCTCTTTGTTGCCTTATGGGCCCTACCACTACGTCTAAGTAATTCCCCAGATGATACAGCAGGAGTGGAGGAGGACTGCTGCGAATTGCCCCCTTCGACTCGTTTCTCCTTCGACAAGCGTTTCCTGGGGCGACCCGGCCTTGATGGGCCAGGCTGCTCTGCGGGCGTCTCGGGTGACATTGTGCCACCCTGGTCTGCCTGCTGCCCACCCGATGCACCAGGGATGGGACGGGGGGAGGCCGAGAATTCCGGGACGTCCCGTGATGGAGTTAATGGGACGGGCCCCGAAACCTCCTCCTCCCTCGGGGAGCCCGGTAGCCCCCGGGCCTCACTTTGGGACAGAGGTGCGAGCGGGGAGGTGCCCCGTCGCGCCACCGACACCTGGCGCTGCCAGTCCTGGAGGCCTGCAACGGTATCCACCAGGATCCGAAGGTTTGCAGAGACGGAGTCCAGGGAGTTAGACATTCCCGCCAGGGACTGTGCGCTCTCAACCTGTGAGTGCACGACGCCATCCAGCACATGTGTCAGGCGGTTGATGCTCTCCGCGACTGACTGCTGGGACTGTGCAATCGACTGCTGTGACGGTGCCATGGCGACTGGGCCATGACCTGCTGAGACTCGGCCAAGGCCCGCAGCGCGCCGGCAATGTCGTGTTGGCTCTGGCGCATTGCTGCCTGTGAGAGGGCAACCCTGGTCCAGGGCCGAGGATGACGCGTGCACATTAAGCCCAACGCCTTGCATAACCTGACCCATTGCCTCCACCGCGGATGCCACCTGTGCGGTGGAGGCCTGGGTTGCTGCCATGAGCGGCACCACTCCCTGCTCGTGGACGCGGTTCGACTCCTCTAACAGCGTCTGCAGAGTCTGGAAGACAGCCCTCATCCCGTCATTGTGTCCCTGGGTTTCTTGATGCATCGGCTGTGCGGGTGGGTTGAGAAACTCCAGGAACTCGGAAAACGTCTGGGAGCCAGCTGGATGCTGGTCCTGGCCTGCCCTCCGCCAGTCCGGGCCCTCGGCTGCTCCGACCTCCACCTGCTGTACCTGCCCAGCTGTGATGTGCGACCCAGACTGTGACCCAGGAGCCTCATCACTAAATAGGCCAGCCGGGGTGAGTGTCTCTGGGGTGGTGGATGGTGTGGGAGATAGCTGTGCCGCAAGCTCGAGGTCGTCTTGGGTGGACGCCTTCTCTATGTCATCGGCCCGCTGTGAGGCCGCAGGGCGTTCGCAGGCCATTTCTCTCTCTTGCTCTCTCGCCGCCCTCTGGGCGTCCTGCTCCACAGATTCGGTTGGGGAGGATGGGACTCCCCACTGATCGGGCACCCTCTGTCGTGCGGCCCTGGGTGAGGTGGGGGCAGATGCCTGTGTCTGCCTGGAAGCAGACGGCCCTGGTCGTTCGACATCACGTCCTAGGGAAGAGAATGAAACGGGTTATTTAGAGACACTCGGCCGGGCGCTGGACGGTCCCAGTGGGCAGGGACAGAGGAGGGGGGAGGTGTCCAAGTGGGCAGGGTGTGTGAAGGGACAGAGGATGGGGGAGGTGAGGGACAGAGGATGGGGGAGGTGTCCAAGTGGGCAGGGTGTGTGAAGGGACAGAGGATGGGGGAGGTGTCCAAGTGGGCAGGGTGTGTGAAGGGACAGAGGACGGGGGAGGGGGGGGGGGCGTGTTTGTCATGCAGGGTTGTCTCACTTGTTGCAGCTCCGCCAACCTCACATTGCGCGATCTCCCGGGTGGCAGATCCCCCAACAAGGTCCAGTGCCCTCTGCTCAAACGTGGTGAGGGGGTGCAGGATGGGCGAACCCCCTCCAGTCTTGTACCGCTCACGGGTGTTGTGAGCGGTCTTGTCCTGTTGAGGGAGGGTACATAGGTAGATCATTACAATACGGCAGGTATCAGCAGTCCGTTCAGATACTGGCACAGTTTGGGGGTCAAGTTGTAATAAGACCATTGCATCTCTCCACGGGGGCCAGAGCGCTGGGTCTGTGACTACTTTGTGAACCACCCTCAACTCACTCTGCCCCAATCCCCCTCCACCCCCCGTGCCAGGCCCGGGGGGGGGGGGGGGGGGGGGTGATTAAGTAAAGGGGGAGGAATGGTTGTGACCCGGGGGCACCCTCTTGCCACTTACCCTGGCAGCCCTGGTGAGGTCGTGCATCTTTTTCCGACATTGCTCTGCAAAGCGAGGGGTCTGCCCCACAGCACTGACGGCAGCAGCCACCTCACGCCAGGCCTGGCGCACCGCGCTGGCAGGGTGGCGATGCCCTCTACGCGGGCAGATGATGCCCCTCCTCTGCTCGATTGTTTCGAGCAGCGTCTCCACGTCAGCCTCTACGAATCGCGGGGCTGCTCTCCTGAGCTCCGACATCCTGGCCAACAGTTTCTGTGCTCGCCCGTGCCTTTTTACGGCGTCGGGCGGCGTCACATGGGCGTGTTCGTATCGTCGTCGCGTTCCGGCGTCATCGCGCACGTGATTGACGCGGCCCCGTTCCTAACCCATTTCCCGGACGTGAATACGTCAGGAACTGGGCCGTGTCAGGCCGCGGGTGCGGAGAATCGCGCCCATAATTCACCACATTCACCCCCTGTGAAAAAGATCAAGTCCGGCGGGGGTGATGTGTCTACAAATTGAGTCTGTCCGGTGGCCAAGTTGTCCTTTGTGATCGGCGGAGCACCGGAGTTGCAGCCTCTTCCGGTGGCTGGAAGATAACGGTTGGTTGGGGTACGATGGCGGACTCCGGGGGTTATTCTGTCTGAGCTTCGTACCCGCCTGGTTCGAATGGTGACAGGGGGGCACTGGAAGCTTGTGGACGCGGGTGCGCGGAACATGGGTAGCGAACCGGTAGATGCGGGGGCGTGGGGCGCGACGAATGTGGTGGGGTGTAGTGTGAGGGGTACCTCGGCGGTGGTAGTGGTGGGATTAGATCCTGCAGGTGCTAGGTCCCGGAGGAATACAGTGTCCTGACGGCCATCAGGGTACTCTACGAAGGCGTATTGGGGGTTTGAGTGGAGTAGGAGCACTCTTTCTACGAATGGGTCAGTTTTGTGTGCCCTGACGTGCTTCCAGAGGAGTACTGGGCCCGGTGTCTTCAACCATGCTGGGAGCGAAGCCCCCGTGGTAGTGCCCCTGGAAAAGCAAAGAGCCGCTCGTGAGGGGTCTGGTTGGTGGCCGTACATAGGAGGGACCTAATTGCATGGAGCGCATCGGGGAGGACCTCCTGCCAATGGGAGGTCGGGAGCTTCCTGGACCGGAGGGTCAGTAGGACGGTCTTCCAGACCGTCGCATTCTCCCTCTCCACCTGCCCGTTCCCCCTGGGGTTGTAGCTGGTAGTCCTGCACGAGGCGATGCCCTTGTCGAGCAGGTACTGACGCAGCTCGTCGCTCATGAAGGACGAACCCCGGTCGCTGTGTACGTAGCTGGGGAAACCAAACAGGGTGAAGATGCTATGCAGGGCCCTAATGTCTTGTGGGAGGTCATATCGGGGCACGGGATAGCAAAGGGGAAGCGGGAGAACTCGTCGATGACATTCAGGAAGTACACATTCTGATTAGTCGAGGGGAGTGGCCCTTTGAAATCGATAGCGAGGCGTTCAAAGGGCCGAGAAGCCTTGACCAGGTGGGCCCTGTCTGGTCTATAGAAGTGCGGTTTGCACTCCGCACAGATCGGGCAGTCCCTGGTGATGGCTTTTACCTCCTCAGTGGAGAAAGGCAGATTTCGGGCTTTGACGTAGTGGGCGAGCCGGTGACCCCCGGGTGGCAGAGGTCATTGCGGATGGCTTTCAGGCGGTCGTTTTGCGCGCTGGCGCGTAGGATTTTATCATTTTTAATTTTGCCCCTTTTAGAGTTGTCAAACATGAAGGCAACCGATCTTTGGTCGGTGATGAGGGTGAACCTTCTACCTGCGAGGTAGTGCCTCCAGTGGCGAATAGCCTCCACAATGGCTTGTGCTTCCTTTTCGGCCGAGGACTGTCAAAGTTCCGAAGCGGAGAGGGTTCGGGAGAAAAAGGCAACTTGTCTCCCTGCCTGATTCAGTGTGGCTGCGAGAGCGACCTCTGAGGCATCGCTCTCTACCTGAAAAGGGACGGATTCATCCACCGCCCGCATGGCCGCTTTGGCGATGTCCTCTTTGATCCGAGTGAAGGCCTGACGAGCCTCATCCGATAGAGGGACGAGTGTGGCCTTAAATAGTGGGCGGGCTTTGTCCGCCATATTGAGGGACCCACTGGGCATAATGCGAGAAGAATCCAAGGCAGCTTTTGAGGGCCCTGGGACAATGAGGGAGAGGGAGTTCTAAGAGGAGGCGCATACGGTCCAGGTCAGGGCCCAGGACTCCGTTTTCCACGACATAGCTGAGGATGGCTAGTCTGGTCGTGCGGAAAACGCATTTCTCCGTGTTGTAAATGAGGTTGAGTTTCTGGGCTGTCTGGAGAAATCGATGGAGGTTGGCATCGTGGTCCTGCTGGTCATAGCCGCAGGTGGTGACGTTATCCAAGTACGAAAACGTGGCCCGCAGCCCGTACTGGTCCATCATTCGGTCCATTGCTCGTTGGAACACCGAGACCCCATTCGTGACGCCAAAGGGAATCCGGAGGAAATGGAAGAGGCGGCCATCGGCCTCGAACGCCGTGTAGTGGCGGACCTCTGGGCGGATTGGGAGCTGGTGGTATGCAGACTTCAGATCCACCGTGGAGAAAATACGATACTGGGCGATCTGATTCACCATGCCTGCAATCCTGGGGAGGGGGTACGCATCGAGGAGCGTGAACCGATTAATGGTCTGACTATAGTCCACTACCATTCGGAATTTTTCCCCGGTCTTGACGGCCACCACCTGAGCTCGCCAGGGGTTGTTACTGGCCTCTATGATCCCCTCGCGTAGGAGCCTCCGGACCTCGGTTCTGATAAACACCCTGTCCTGCAGGCTGTATCGCCTGCTGCGAGTGGCTTTGGGTTTACAGTCCGGAGTGAGATTGGCAAAGAGTGGAGGGGGGGGGGGGGGGGGGGGGGGGGGTGGGAGATTCTTAGCGTTGCTAGACTGCAGATAGTGAGTGGGGGTAGGGGTCCACCAAAGCTGAGTGTGAGACTTTTGAGATTACACTGGAAATCGAGTCCCAGTAAGAGTGGGGCGCAGAGTTCGGGCAGGACGTATAGCTGAAAATTCGAGTAGCTAGCGCCTTGGATCGTTAGAGTCGCGACGGTGCGCCCTTGGAGGTAAACAGAGTGGGAGCCCGAAGCGAGGGAGATTGTTTGCCGTGCAGGAAAAACAGGGAGCGAACAGCGTCTTGCCAGATCTGGGTGTACGAAGCTCTCGGTGCACCCGGAGTCGAAGAGGCACGGTGTACTGTACCCGTTGATTTTAACGGTCATCGAGTTGCGGAGGTGTTTTGGACGCTACTGGTCCAACTTGACCGTGCTGAGTTGCGGGTAGTCGGCGGCTCAATCAGCTGTGCTGGAATGGCCCCGTGATGAATGCCCGCTGAAGTCGCAGTCTTCGATTTGAGTTTCTGAGTTTGGAGAGGATGGAGCCCAGGATGGCCGCCCCTGTGGATCGCACGTGGCGGGCGGCGAGGAAGATGGCGTCCAAGATGGCGGCCCCCATGAGTCGCATGTGGCCAGCCGCGTGGTGGGGGGTTGCCAAGATGGCGGCCCCCATGGGTCGCACCTGGCGGTTGGGGGCGGAGTCGGAGTACAAGCCGCAGCGTTACGGGGCCTGCGAGTTCAGGGAGCGAGTGCTCTGGGCTGCGGGAGAGTTTGGAGAGGGG
This sequence comes from Scyliorhinus canicula, assembly GCF_902713615.1. NCBI lineage: Eukaryota > Metazoa > Chordata > Chondrichthyes > Carcharhiniformes > Scyliorhinidae > Scyliorhinus > Scyliorhinus canicula. The sequence goes on from NC_052158.1 coordinate 103,824,073, forward strand.
GATTTCTTCGGCAGGCAGCTGCTGCAGGTCGCGTTGCGGGCCAGGCAGTGCTGCCGCGGGTGCTGGGGCTGTCCACAAAAGTGGCACGTTGGTGCAGTATAGTGGCTGGGTGGCCGCGCGGCGCAGGCCTTGGGCAGTCGCTGGTCGGTGGGCCCATGACGGGGTCGCGGGGTCCGCAGGGAACGAGGTGAGGCTGCGGAACGAGACCTCCATAGTAGAGGCGAGTTCGACAGTGACTTCTACGTTTTGGGCCCCCTTCTCAAGCAACCGCTGGCGCATGTAGTTGGACCTGAGGCCTGCAACGAATACATCTCGGACAGCGAGTTCCCTGTGTTCGGCAGCAGTTACAGCTTGATGATTACAGTCCCGGGATAAGGCTTTTAAATCGCGCAGGAATTCTTCTAGCGATTCTGTGGGACGCTGGCGGCGAGTCGTAAAACGTGGCGCATGTAGACCTCATTGACGAGCCTCACATACATTCTGTCAAGCAGGGCCAGGGCCTCCGTATATGAGTTGGTACAATTAAGTTGAGTAGAGATACGATGGCTCACCCTTGCGTGCAGTAGGCTGAGTTTCTGCTCCTCCATAGTTTCTGTAGTGCTTGCTTTAGCCAGGTAGGCCTTGAAACATCTGAGCCAGTGTGAAAAGATTTATTTCGCCTCTGCATCCTGTCGAGTTCCAGTCGATCAGGTTTGGGGGGGTTATTCCATAGTCGTTTCTTAAGACGATTAAATTGATGAGACCATCAATTCACGCGACACGTGGTTAGAAGTGAACAGTGGTTTTAATCGTCTTACAACAGAGCCTGCCTGTGACGGGATGAACTCGAGATGAACTGGCAGCAGGCTCACAGCACTGATCTTTCTACTTCCGGCTGGGGGAGGAGCCATGGGCGGAGCCAAGGGTGGATCCCAGTACAAACTCATCTCCCCCTATGGGCAGGGCCGCGCGATTACACACAATCTGGTACAGAGTACAGGCTCAATACATGTGGTACAATACAGTGTGAATTACTGAGGTTTATAATTCACCACACCCCCACAACCCAAAGATGTGCAAGGTAAGTGGATTGAACAGGCTAAATTGCCCCTTAATTGGAAAAAATGAATTCGGTACTCTAAATTTATATTTTAAAAAACTTTCCCCCTAGCACCTTAAACTTATGTCCCATGGAAATTGATTTTTTTCACCCTGGGAAAAAGCATCTGATTATCCACTCAACGTTGTAAACCTCTATCAGGTTGCCCCACAACCTCCATCGGTCCAGTAAAAACAAACCAAGTTTATCCAACCACTCCTCATAGCTAATACCTCCAGACCAGGCAGCATCCTGGTAAACCTCTCCTGTACCCTCTCCAAAGCATCCACATCCTTCTGGTAGTGTGGCAACCAGAATTGAACAATGGTGAGGGAAAAAGATCAATGGAAGAAATGAAAATAAATGGATGGAAATTAAAATGGGGTGAAGGTGGAGGAGAGTTTACAGTCTGAAGATGATTAAACTCAATGTTAAGTCCAGGAGGCTGTAACGTGCCTAATCGAAAGATGGGGGTGCTGTTCCCTCAGTTTGCACTGGGCTTCACTGGAATATTGCACTGGCCAAGGATGGACATGTGGAATTGAGAGCAGAGTGGTGAGTTGAAATGGCAAACAACAGGAAGGTTTCTTCTGAACTAAAAGGGTAAAAATGTGATGGGCTACATGCTGTTGGGAGGGGGGGGGGAAGAGGAGGGAGAACAAAAGAGAAGGTATGAGAAAAGGAAGAGGGTGAGAGAGATTAAATGGCAAAGATGTCATGGAACAAAACCATTTTATTTGTTCCTGACTAGGGCACATATCGTGATCTCTTCATTGTGGCTGGGTCAAAAATCGTGAAACTCCCTACCTAATGGCATTGTGGACTTATCTTCACTCAAGTAGGTTCAAGACAAGAGACTCGAGATAAAAGCAAATTACTGCGATGCTGGAATCTGAAACAAAAACAGAAAATAATGGACAGTCTCAGCAGTTCTGACAGGTTCTGTGGAGAGAGAGAGAGAAGAGAGCAAAGGTTGCGAGTCTGGATGATTCTTTGTCAAAGAGTCAACGCCGCTTTGTGGCCAGCTAAATGCCAGTTATGCCCACGCCCAGAAAATGAAGAAGACATAAATCTCCCATGGGTATGGTCTTCCTGCTGACTTCCTTGTTTGTTTTTCAGAGTAATCCCGCATGCGGGCAGCCAAGTTGTGTGAACAATGTGTACGAGGAGCCCGGGGCCATGCGCGCACAGCAAGGTGGGGATGTTTTAACCGATGCACCAATGTTGCCGGGCGGGGCGGGGTTTTGGTGATGTTATGAATCCCTTTGCTGCGGCGATGCCGGAGCAGGGCCGCAATGTGCTGGGCGGCTACCTCAGCCAGCTGGGGCAGTTTGCGGATGAACACATTCGCGCGGTGCAGGTACCGGGGCCGTTCCGGTTTTTTCACTTTCCAGCTGCTCCAATGTTTTAACAGGAGAAAATGGCCGAGCAGTCAGCCATGGCGGCTGGTGACATTCGGGCTTTGAAGATTAAAAAAAAACAAGATAGTGAGCACCGGGCCGGGGGGGGGGGACTGTATCTATGTCGCGGGCTCGACATGTTTTGACAACATGGCATAGTTGGCAGCATCTCAGCGCTCCCGTTTGTTTGTTTTTTTTTGCAGAACCTCAGCACGGGCCTGGCAGTTGTCGGCGTTGTGATGTTTGCCAGAAGCATCAGACTAGTAAGTGACCCTGGAGTTTGATGTGGCCGTCGTTTTCTTCAAGGGGTCTTTTCTCTCTCGCTCAACTTCCCTCCTGCACCTTGAAACCGGGCACATCAAGTGTCCTTTACGCTTACCCAGTTCGCCATTCGGAATGCAGACGTGAGTGAGTTGGGATCTGCGAAGACACACATACATTTCTCCACCTATAATTAGTAATTGTTCAGCTCCAACAGCTCGTTAAGAAATCAACTTCTCTGATGCCAAGTAAAATGTTGGTATTTGTCAAGGGAAATTACTACGTTAATATTTCAAGTCCCAGGCTGAAACAAAATTCCTGACTTGCTAAATTTTATATACTGTGTCTCAGTCTTCAAATTGTGGATACCCTCCAGAGTGTGCGGCACTACCACTAGGCTAAATGGGATAGACTTCCAACAGATCTAGCAACTCTAGACAGGGCATCCATGAGGCACTGTGGGCCATCAGCAGCAGAATTGTATTCAACAACAATCTGCAACCTCATGACCTGGCATATCCCCCACTCTTCCATTAACACCAAGCAAGTGGATCAACCCTAGGTCAATGAAGAGTGCCATGATGTGGAGATGCCGGCGTTGGACTGGGGTGAGCAGAGTAAGAAGTCTTACAACACCAGGTTAAAGTCCAACAGGTTTGTTTCAAAACTAGCTTTCGGAGCACTGCTCCTTTCACTGCTAGGAGCACTGATTCACCTGAGGAAGGAGCAGTGCTCTGAAAGCTATTGTTTGAAACAAACTTGTTGGACTTTAACCTGGTGTTGTAAGACTTTTTACAATGAAGAGTGCAGGAGAACATGCCAGGTCCAACATCAGGCATACCTAAAAATGAGGTGTCAACCTGGTGAAGCTACAACACAGGACTACTTGTGTGCCAAACAGCATAAGAGATAAGCAATGCCATAACAAATATATCAGATCTAAGCTCTGTAGTCCTGCCGCATTTCAGCTGTGAATGGTGGTGGACACTCACTGGAGGAGGAGGCCCCACAAATATCCCCATCCTCAATGATAGAGGAGACCAACGCAAATGTGCAAAACACAAGGCTGAGGCATTCGCAGCAATCTTCAGCCAGAAGTGCCGAGTGGATGATCCATCTCAGTCTCATTCGAAGGTCTCCAGCATCACAAATGTCAGTCTTCGGCCAATACGATTCACTCCACATGATATTAAGAAACAGTTGAAGGCATTGGTCACAGCAAAGGCTGTGGCCCCTGACAATATCCTGACAATACTACTGAAGATTTGTGCTGCAGAACTTGCTGCACCCTTAGGTAAGCTGTTCCAGTACTGGCATCTACATGGCAATGTGGAAAATTGCCCAGCTGTGTCCTATGCACAAGAACAGGACAAATCCAACTGAGCCTACTCCATCATCACCAAAGTGATGGAAGGAGTCATCAACAGTGCAATCAAGCAGCACTTACTCAGCAATAACCTGCTCACGGATGCTCAGTTTTGGGTTCCGTCAGGGTCACACATCCTAGCCTCATTACAGCCTTGGTTCAAACATGGACAAAAGAGCTGAATGCCAGAGGCGAGGTGAGAGTGACTGCCCTTGACATCAAGGCAGCATTTGTGCGAGTATGGCATCAAAGAGCCCTAGCTGAACTGTGTCAATCGGAATCGGGGAAAACTTTCCGCTGGTTAGAGTCATACCTGGCACAATGGACGATGATTGGAGGTAAGTCATTTCAACTCGAGGACATCACTGTAGGAGTTGCTCAGGATAGTGTCCAAAGCCCAAGCTTCTTCAGCTGCTTCATCAATGACCTCCCTTCTATCATAAGGTCAGAAGTGGGGAATGTTTGTGGATGACTGCACAATTGTTCACCATTCGCAACTCCACAGATAATGAAACAGTCCATGTCCAAAAGCAGCAAGGGAGGTGGTGGCAAAGTGGTATTGTCATTGGGCTAGTAATCCAGAGACTCAGGATAATGATCTGGGAACCTGGGTTCGAATCCCACCACGGCAGGTGATGGAATTTAAACTCAATAAAATATCAGCAATTAATTTGGGGCAGCAGGGTAGCATGGTGGTTAGCATAAATGCTTCACAGCTCCAGGGTCCCAGGTTCGATTCCTGGCTGGGTCACTGTCTGTGTGGAGTCTGCACGTCCTCCCCCTGTGTGCGTGGGTTTCCTCCGGGTGCTCCGGTTTCCTCCCACAGTCCAAAGATGTGTGGGTTAGGTGGATTGGCCATGCTAAATTGCCCGTAGTGTCCTAAAAAAGTAAGGTTAAGGGGGGGGTTGTTGGGTTACGGGCATAGGGTGGATACGTGGGTTTGAGTAGGGTGATCATGGCTCGGCACAACATTGAGGGCCGATGGGCCTGTTCTGTGCTGTACTGTTCTATGTTCTAATTAATGGGGATATTTGTGGAGCCTCCTACTCCAGTGAGTTAATTGTCCACCACCATTCGCGGCTGGATGTGGCAGGACTAAAGAGTTTAAGATCAATTAATATCTTGATTGTGAAACCCCATCTGTCATCCTTACCTGGTTTGACCCTACATGTGACTCCAAATCCACAGCAATGTGGTTGACTCTTAAATGCGCTCTTAACTGGCCTAGCAAGCCACTCAGTTGTATTCAACTGCTATGAAAAAACAAAAAAGGAATCGAACCAGGCACTGGAAACTAAAACGCTAAACTGAGCCCTCCCGACCCTGCAAAGACCTCCTTATTAACATCTGGGGGCTTGTGCCAAAGTTGGGAGAGCTGTCTCACAGATTAGTTTTTCAAAATAAATTTAGACTGCCCAATTATTTTTTTTTCCAATTAAGGGGCAATTTAGCATGGCCAATCCACCTAACCTGCACATCTTTGGGTTGTGGGCAGTGAAACCCACAGAGACATGGGGAGAATGTGCAAGCTCCACATGGACGGTGACCCAGGGCCAGGATTCGAACCCGGGTCCTCAGTGCCACAGTCTCGGTGCTATCCACTCCGCCACATGCCACCCTCTCACAGATTCGTTAAGCAGCAACCTGACATTGTCATATTCACAGAATCATACCTTACAGACAATGTCCCAGACACTACTATCACCATTCCTGCCAGCAGAGGTGGCGGCACAGTGGTATATAGTTAGGAGGGAGTTGTCCTGGGAGTCCTGAACAAACATTGACTCTGGACCCTATGAAATCGCATGGGCAAGGAAACCTGTTGATTACCACGTACCGGCCACCATCAGCTGATGAATTAGTACTCCTTCATGTTGAGCACCACTTGGAGGAGCACTGAGGGTGGCAAGGGTGCAGAATATGCTCTGGGTGGGGGACTTCAATGTCCATCACCAAGAGTGGCTTGGTAGTACCACCACAGACCTAGCTGGCCGGGTCCTAAAGGACATAGCTGCTAGACTAGGACTGCAGCAGGTGGTGAGGGAACCAACAATAGAGAAAAACATACTTGACCCCATCCTCACCAATCTGCCTGCTGCAGATGCATCTGTCCATGGCAGTATCGGTAGAAGTGACCACTGAACACTCCTTATGGAGACACATTAAGGATACCCTCCAATGTGTTGTGTGGCACTACCGCTGAGCTAAATGGGATAGACTTTGAACAGATCTAGCAACTCAAGACTGAGCATCCGTGAGGTGCTGTGAGCCATCAGCAGCAGAATTGTATTCAACTACAATCTGCAACCTCATGGATCAGCATATCCTCCACTCTACAATTAAAACCAAGCCAGGGGATGAACCCTGGTTCAATGAAGAGTGCAGGAGAGCATGCCAGGAGCAACATCAGGCATACCCATCATAGTGTTCGGGCGGGAAAGTGGAGCTGAGTCCACAAAAGATCAGCCATGATCTCATTGAATGGCGGAGCAGGTTCGAAGGGCCAGATGTCCTACTCCTGCTCCTAGTTCTTACGTTCTTATACTGGAAAATGAGGTGTCAATGTGGTGAAGATACAACACAGGACTATTTGTGTGCCAAACAGCATAAGCAGCAAGTTATAGACTGAGCTAAGCAATTGCACAATAAACGCATCAGATCTAAACTCTTTAGTCCTGCCGCATCCAGCCGCGAATGGTGGTGGACAATTAACTCACTGGAGTAGGAGGCTCCACAAATATCCTCATCCTCAAAGATGGAGCAGCCCAGCACATATATGCAAAAGACAAGGCTGAGGCATTTGCAACAATCTCCAGCCAGAAGTGCTGAGTGGATGATCTATTTTCGACTCCTCCGGAGGTCCCCAGCATCACGGATGACAGTCTTCAGTCAATACGATTCACTCCACATGATCTAAAGAAACGGCTGAAGGCACTGGATGTTGCAAACGCAATGGGCTCTGACAATATCCCACCAATAGTACTGAAGACCTGTGCTTCAGAAATTGCCCTCAAGCTGTTCCAGTACTGCTACAACACTGGCATCTACCCGGCTATGTGGAAAATTGCCCAGCTGTGTCCTTACACAAGAACAGGACAAATCCAACCTAACCAGTTACCACCATATCAATCTACTCTCCATCATCAGCAAAGTGATGGAAAGAGTCATCAACGGTGCTGTCAAGTGGCACTTACTCAGCAATAATCTGCTCACAGACGCTCAGTTTGGTATCCGCCAGGGTCACTCAGCTCCTGACCTCATTCCAAACGTGGACAAAAGAGCGGAATGCCAGAGGTGAGAAGAGAGTCTCTGACATCAAGGCAGCATTTGACCGAGTATGGCATCAAGGAGCCCTTGCTAAACTGGAATCAATGGGAATCGGGGGGGGGGGGGGGGGGGGGGGGGGAATCTCCGCTGTTTGGAGTCATTCCTGGCATAAAGGAAGATGGTTATGGTTGTTTGGAGGTCAATCATCTCAGCTCCAGGACATCACTGAAGGAGTTCCTCAGGGTAGTGTCCTAGGCCCATCTTCAGCTGCTTCACCAACGACCTCCGTTCCATCATAAGGTCAGAAGTGGCAATGTTTGTGGATGACTGCACAATGTTTAGCACCATTTGCGACTCCTCAAATAATGAAGTGGTCTGTGTCCAAATGCAGCAAGACCATGTCCAAATGCAGCAAGTGGCAAGTTACATTGGCACCAGACAAGTGCCAGGCAATGACCATCGCCTACAAGAGAGGATCTAACCACCGCCCCTTGACATTCAATGTTATTACCATCGCTGAATCCCCCACAATCAACATCCGGAGGGTTACCATTTATCAAAGACTGATCTGGACTAGCCATATTAATACTGTGGCTACCATAGCGGGTCAAAGGCTAGGATTCCTACGGCGAGTAACTCATCTCCTGATCCCCAAAGCCTTTCCACTCTCTATAAGGCACAAGTCAGGAGTTTAATGGAATACTCACTACTTGCCTGGATGAGTGCAGCTCCGATAAGCCATCCAGGAAAAGCAGTCCGCTTGATTGCTCCTTCTACAAACATTTCAACTCTCCACCACTGACGAACAGTGGCAGCCGTGTGGTACCATCTACAAGATGCGCTGCTCTACCTCATCAAGGTTCCCCAAACTCACGACCACTACCATCTAGGAGGACAAGAGCAGCAGATACTTGGGAACCCCATCACCTGGAGAATCCCCTCCTAGTCACTCACCACCCGACCTGGAATATATCGCCGTCCCTTCACTGTCGCTGGGGCCACATGCTGGACCTCCCTCCCTAGCAGCACAGTGGGTGTACCTACACCTCAAGGACTGCAGTGGGTCAAGAAGGCAACTCACCACCGGAAGGGCAACTAGGGATGGGTGGTAAATGTTGGCCTAATCAGCGACGCCCACATCCTGTAAATGAATAAAAACCAAAGCCTCAACAAATTATACAGTGCGTTTATCTGGACAATTTGTAATAATATCTCCTTGCATGTCTCAATGCTAAACCGTGAAGCACTAGGAGACATTTTATTATATTAAAGAAACTATATAAATGCACTATATAAATTGTTGAGGCTAGGGTTTTTATTAATTTACGGGATTGGTTTTACCAAGCACGGTGGCACAGGTGTACTGCTGCCTCACAGCGCCAGAGTCCCGGGTTCGATTCCAACCTTGTGTGGCTGTGTGGAGTTTGTACTTTCTCCCCGTGTCTGCGTGGGTTTCCTCCAGGTGCTCCAGTTTCCAAAAACAGTCTAAAGATGTGCCGGTTAAATGGATTGGCTACGCTAAATTGGCCCTAGTTTGGATCACAGGGATAATGTGGGGTTTGGGCCTAGGTAGGGTGCTCTTTCAGAGGCTTGGTGCAGGTTCGATGGGCTGAATTGCTGTCTCTGCACTGTAGGAATTCTATGATTTTACGTTTCAGTAGGGAATTCCAGAGCTCATGGTCCAAGCAGATAAAGTAGAGCTGCCAATAGCAGAGTAATTAAAATCAGGGATGTGCAAGACACCAGAATTGAAAGAGCAAAGAGATCTTGGAGGATTGTAGGGCTGGAGGAGGCTATAGATATAGGAAGAGATGTAGTCATGAATGGCTTTGAAAAGAATGTTGAGAATTTTACAATTGGGGTATTCTTGGCTGGGAGCCAATGTAGGTCAATGAGCACACGGTTGAATGGTGAATGGGGCTTGATACAAGTTAGGATACAGGCATGCAGAGCTTTTGATGACCAGTTTAGAGCATAAAATATGGGAGACCAGCCAGGTGTTTCCGATTGGTACCTTCTGTGACGGGTGAGGACAGGGTCATGATCTTCTGTAATTGTATAACCTGGCACTCCTAAATAATTGCCACTCCAGTGAATTTCTGTAGGACAAACACGAACAAGGAGCCCTCAGGAGAAGAAAGTAAAAGGAAAATCGACAATGTTTATGAATCCTTCCTTTTCTTTTTTAAATCAATTTAGAGTACCCCATTTCTTTCCATTAAGAGGCAATTTAGCGTGGCAGCAGTTCTAACCACTGTGTCACCATGCCACACTGAATACTTCCTTTTCATTACATAAAATACATTTCTGGAACCAATATCATGCCAGAAAGTGGGAAACCTCATTAAAGCAGACAGAGATTGTTGTATGATTTATACTGGAATCAAAATGCAGATTTTTAATTAACCTTATCAAAAACAAAACAGTGTTCTAATCTATAATCTGAACTCCAAATTGTAAACCAATTCCATATATAGCTTTCAGATATGGCGGCCTAGACTCAGCCTAATATATTGTGCATTGCATCATTATGTTCCTGCCCTTATGAAAGAACAATTCCTTTGAGCAGCACCACAGAAGTTTGTTATTAATACAGCAAAGAAATGTCAGTATGTCCAAATGTGTCACTCCAGTGACTTTCATCTACACTTTAATGAAAAATACTTGCAGCATGCTAGCTGTTGTGAAACTGATCACATTCCAATCAACAAAGAACAAATAATTACAGTTTGAGAGAACTCTGATGTTTATTTATAGCATTGAAGTGACAAGTCTGCTTGAATGCAGCTCTTAACTAATTCATTGTGCCTTAAACTGTACAGAAATTTTGCCATAAACAACATCAATTGAATTGATAGGAGCAAAATTATAGGTGAACCACTATTTTTCTTTCTAATTTAGAGTGCACAAATCTTGTTTTCCAAGGGGCAATTTAGTGGTGCCAATCCACCTATCCTGCAGATCTTTTTGGGTTGTGGGGGTGAGACCCATGCAGACACGGGGAGAATGCGCAAACTCCACGTGGACAGTGACCTGGGACCAAGATTGAACCCGGGTCCTTGGTGCCATGCGGCATCAGTGCTCACCACTGCACTGCCATGCTGCCCTAGGTGAAGCACTATTAATCCATTTAAAAAATAATACAAGGGGAGCAAACAGCTATCATAGTCAACACATAACTTTGCTCTAGATGTAAAAGTCTTGAAGTTTTGACATTTTCTGATCTATAGCCTAATCCCTAACCAATGAATGCATGACCCTAAAATGCTGCACATTTAAACATTTGAAAGAAGATTATTGCACTCCACTGTATGATGTAATGTTATGAAACAGTATGATTTTCCATGAACAAAATCATGGACGATCTAATAAGTTTACAAAATTACACTTGCTTTTTATGGTTTTGCAATTTCCTTGGATATACAAAGTAAAATTATGGTTTTAAGATTCCGAAGAGTATCTTCTTGAGTATAAAACAATAGTTGGATCAATAACAAAAATTCTTGTGACCATTTTTCTTTTTATAGTTTACCAAATTTACTAGTGCTGCAGAGATACCTGATAGATTTATTGAAAAAAGTGTTCAACTTCGAGGGAGAATACATCAAATAACGAGAAATGGACTAGAAATAGAACATATTCCCATTACCCTTCCCTTCATTTCATCTCTACAAAGAAGGTGTAAGTAACTGCTTGGTAACGCAAGATAACATGAATGTGATTTGCAGAATTGACTTGGTGATTGAAATTAAAAACTGCTGATGATACCACTTTCTATATGTGATTGATATCTGCTATAATGACGCAGCAATATTGATCGTAAACATAAGATAGATTTATTTACAAGTATTTATAATGGTCAACATAACGCAGTATCTCAGTCTCAGTGCAATCCTAGCTGGAAGGACTGATCTCACCAGGCCCTGATCTGGGCCTGCTTTTAATCTTTGCTCATAACGCACCTCCTACCTGGGGAGCTTGTACTCCACCAGTCCCACGGAGAGATCAATGAAGGTTTCCCCGTGGTCCTTGTGAATCTTGAACATAGTCATTTGATGCAGTTTGTACTAATTAGATTCATTTCATATGGTTCATTTATTAACATTCACAAAACCCCACGTGGGTTTTGCTGGAAATGTGCAACTGTGATTAAACTTAGTTTGTGAGCTATTTGAATTTTCATGAGTAATTTTTAAAGCAGGTATGTAAACATCATTGAGCCTAATGTTTGACTCTCCTAATATTTGGTCATCTTATCCAGGTTTTAGAGCGGCACGGTGGCACAGTGATTAGCACTGCTGCTTAATGTGCAAAGGATCCGGCTTCGATCCCGGGTCACTGTCATGTGGAGTTTGCACATTCTCCTCGTGTGTGCGTGGGTTTCACCCCCACAATGCAGGGTAGGCGGATTGGCGACACTCAATGAAAGAAATAATTGGGTATTTTGTATTTATTAACAAAAATCTCCATTTAAAAAAAAAAAATCTTTGCCAGATTTTAATTGGCTTTGCCCACTAAGCATAAACTGAAATAATATTGGACAGGTTTGCAATAGGATCAGTGTTGGGGCCTCAACTATTTACAGTTCAATCCATATCAGTGACTTGGTATGGTAACTAAATTTGCTGATGACACCAAGATAGGAAAGGAAGTTGTCAAGGGGAAGTAAAGAGTCTATAAAAGGACTAGATAGATTAAGAAAATGGGCAAAAGAATTGGCTGATGGGAGTATAATGTGGGAACATGTGCACTGTCCACTGGCAGGAAGACTGGAAAAGCAGTACGTTATTTGAATGGAGAGAGACTGCAGAACTCTATGGTCCAGAGGAATCTGGATGTCCTGGTACATGAATTACAAAAAAACCAGTGTGCAGTTGCAACAAGTGATTGGGAAGGAAAATGAAATGTTGGCATTTGTTGGCGTAAGGGGAATTAGGAGTACTTTGTACAGTTTTGGTCTCTTTTTTTCAATATTTTTTTATGCTCTTTTTTTCACATTTTCTCCCAAATTTACACCCAACAATCAGTAACAAATGCAATGTCAATCCCCATATCAATAACAACAATCCCATTCTCCCCCCAAACATCAGCCCGCATGTTAACATAAACAAATGACAAAGAGGAATCAGGAATCACCCATAGTCACCATTAACACATACAATCCCCCCCCCTCACCCCAACCCTCCCAGCCCCACAACCCCCCCTAATGTTCGACGTGATCCAATTCTCAAAAGTGCATAATGAATAACGCCCATGAATTGTAGAATCACTCCATCCTTCCCCTCAATTCAAATTTGACCTTTTCAAGCGTCAAGAATTCCAGCAGGTCCCCCCGCCACGCCAGTGCAAAGGGTGGAGAGGTTGATCTCCACCCTAACAGAATCCGCCTTCGGGCAATCAATGAGGTGAAGGCTACAACATCTGCCTTTGTGCCCCTTTCCAACCCCAGCTGATCCAACACCCCGAATATGGCCCCCGAGGGCCCGGGTCCAGTTTCACGTGCACCACTGGAGATTACCCTAAACACCTCCTTCCAGTAATCCCCCAGCTTTGGACAGGACCAAAATATATGAACGTGGTTTGCGGGGGCCCCCCTGCAATGCTCACATACATCTTCTACTTCCTCAAAGAGCCGGCTCATCCTCGCTCTTGTAAGGTGCGCTGCAGACACCACCTTCAGCTGTATCTGCCCCAACCTCGCACACGAGGTGGAGGCGTTCACCCTCCGGAGCACCTCACATCAGAACCCCTCTTCCATACCCTCTCCCAACTCTTCCGCCCATTTTGGCTTGATCCCTTCTAGTGGTGCCTTCTCCTCCTCCAGAATAGCCGGCAGTAAACCGCCGATACTACTCCCTTCTCTAGTCCCTCTGTCGTCAGCACCTCCTCCAGCAATGTGGAAGCCGGCTCTACTGGGAAGCTCTGTATCTCCTTTCTGGCAAAGTCCCGAACCTGCATGTATCTAAATATTTCCTCCTGCTCCAGCCCATATTTACAGTTTTGGTCTCTTAAGGATATAATTGCATTAGAGACAGTTCAGAGAAGGTTTGCTTGACTGAGATCTGGAATGAAGGGGTTAGCTTCTGAGAAAAGAATAAGTAGGTTGGGCCTATACTTGTTAGAGTTTATAAGAATGAGAGTTGACCTTACGAAAATGCACAATGGGCCTTTAATAAGCTGAAGGCAACGTTATTCCAAAATGGAGTGAGACTCGGGTAGTACGCCCAGCGAAGCTGCGGGCTACCTATGGGCCGAAAGACCATTGTTTTGATAGGGCGGAGGAGACGGAGGCCTTTATTCAAGAATTCAGTCTTGGACTCAGTGAAAGGGGTTCTGTGGGGACTGTTATGGTTGTTGATGGGATGGGTTTGTTTGAGATTGTATACTCTATTTGTTGTTATTCAGGCTTTGCATACATATGTCGGGCAGATGGGGACCAATGTAGGTAGGGGGTAATGGTTAAGGTAAGTACTAATGGAAATACATGGGGCTGGCTTCTCCGCCCCAACGCAGCACATTTCTGTTTCACACCGACGGCGGAATGCTCCATTATGCCGGCTAGTCTCTGCACTGTCTCTGACAGTGACGGGGTTTTTTTCTTTGTCTCACCTTTTTACAGAATTTACAGAATTAACAGTGCAGAAGGAAGCCATTCGGCCCATTGAGTCTGCACCGGCTCTTGGAAAGAGCACCCTACCAAGGTCAACACCTCCACCCTATCCCTATAACCCCACCCAACACTAAGGGCAATTTTGGACACTAAGGGCAATTTATCATGACCAATCCACCTAACCTGCACATCTTTGGACTGTGGGAGGAAACCGGAGCACCCGGAGGAAACCCACGCAGACACGGGGAGGATGTGCAGACTCTGCACAGACAGTGACCCAAGCTGGAATCGAACCTGGGACCCTGGAGCTGTGAAGCAATTGTGCTATCCATAATGCAACCGTTCTGCTACCATTTTGGGTGGGGCTGGCAGCCATCTTGGGTGTGCCTTAGGCCTAAGTATTAGGTGTGGGTGCAGGATGATTCTTCATGATGTAGATGGCTGACTCCAGGTAGGGTAGAGGTGGGGAGGGGGTGTGGGCGTGTTGATCAGGTTGGCCAGGTGGCATGTACGGGGGTCAAAGGGTCCAGTGAAGAGGTTGGAAGTTTTCTCTCACCTGAAGAATTTAAGGGAAGATGTGATGCTTTTGGAGGAGACTCATTTGGGGGTGATGGACCGGACCAGACTCCGGAAGGAGTGGGTGAGCCAGCTGGAGGGCCTGTTCTGTGCTGTATTCTTCTATGTTCTGTGCTCTATGTATTTCATTTGAGCTTCAACAGTAGGGCCTGGGAAATGGCAATTTTAATTAACAGGAGGATTTGCTTCTTAACAGATAAGGTTGTGGCAGATCTGGGTAGCAGGTATGTAGATGTTGCGCCGACCTGTGAAACCACTCTAAAGCCCATCTACACTATTCCCTTATCTTCCATATGTCTATCCAATGACCATTTGAATGGCCTTAGTGTTGGTGAGTCCACTACTTTTGCAGGCAGGGCATTCCACGCCCTTACTACTCTCTGAGTAAAGAACCTACCTCTGACATCTGTCCTATGTCTATCTCCCCTCAATTTAAAGCAATGTCCCCTCGTGCTAGACATCACCATCCGAGGAAAAAGGCTCTCATTGTCCACCCTATCTAATCCTCTGATCATCTTGTATGCCTCAATTAAGTCACCTCTTAACCTTCTTCTCTCTAACGAAAACAGCATCAAGTCCCTCAGCCTTCCCTCATAAGATCTTCGCTCAATACCAGGCAACATCCCGGTAAATCTCCTCTGTACCCTTTCCAATGCTTCCAAATCCTTCCTATAATGCGGCGACCAGAATTGCACGCAATACTCCAAATGTGGCCGCACCAGAGTTTTGTACAGCTGCAACATGACCTCATGGCTCCGAAACTCAATCCCTCTACCAATAAAAGCTAACACACCGTACGGCTTCTTAATAACCCTATCAACCTGCGTGGCAACTTTCAGGGATCTATGTACATGGACACCGAGATCGCTCTGCTCATCCACACTACCAAGAATCTTACCATCAGCCCAGTACTCTGTCTTCCTGTTATTGCTTCCAAAATGAATCACCTCACACTTTTCTGCATTAAACTCCATTTGCCACTTCTCAGCCCAGCTCTGCAGCTTATCTATGTCCCTCTGTAACTTGTAACATCCTTCCGCACTGTCCACAACTCCACCGACTTTAGTGTCATCTGCAAATTTATTCACCCATTCTTCTACGCCCTCTAGGTCATTTATAAAAATGACAAACAGCAGTGGCCCCAAAACAGATCCTTGTGGTATACCACTAGTAACTGGACTCCAGGCTGAACATTTCCCATCAACCACCACCCTTTGTCTTCTTCCAGCTAGCCAATTTCTGATCCAAACTGCTAAATCACCCTGAATCCCATGCCTCTGTATTTTCTGCAATAGCCTACCGTGGGGAACCTTATCAAACGCTTTACTGAAATCCATACACATCACATCAACTGCTTTACCCTCGTCCACCTGATTGGTCATCTTCTCAAAGAACTCGATAGGGTTTGTGAGGCACAACCTACTCTTCACAAAACCGTGTTGACTATCTCTAATCAAATTATTCCTTTCCAGATGATTATACATCCTATCTCTTATAAACCTTTCCAAGACTCTACTCTACTCCCCTTCTTGAACAAGGGGACAGCATTTGCTATCCTCCAGTATTTTGGCACTATTCCTGTAGACAAAGATGACTTAAAGATCAAAGCCAAAGGCTCAGCAATCTCCTCCCTAGCTTCCCAGAGAATCCTCGGATAAATCCCATCCGGCCCACGGGACGTATCTATTTTCACACTTTCCAGAATTGCTAACACCTCCTCATTATGAACCTCAAGCCCTTCTAGTCGAGTAAAATTAATCTAGTATGTGATTGTTACTGGGTCATTGGTGGGTAGGTTGATCGTATTGGTGAATGTGTATGCTCCAAATTGGGATGATGTGGCGTTTATTTTTTTAAATATTTTAATTAAACAACCAAACACAGCAGCATTACCCACCCCCCCACTTCCAAACAGCTGTGGGTGATTAGCTCTTTAAAGAACACAATAAAAGCCGCCATCTTTTATAGAACCCCCCAATTGCACCCCTTAACATGTATTTAACTTTGTCAATATGCAAAATCTCCATGAATTCCCCACCGAGGCATTGGGTGCAGAAGCTGACCTCCAACAGAACACGCCTACGAGCGATCAACGAGGCGAAGGCTTAGATGTCTGCCTTGCACCCGTCTGCAACACCTGCAGGTCTGACACCACGAATACGACCGCTAGGGGATTGGGCTCCAAATCTATCTGTAAAATCTCCAACATGGTGCTGAAGAAGGAGACATAAAATCTCACCAGCTGAGGACACGCCAAGAACATATACACATGGTTTGACGTGCTCCTCCCACAGCGCTCAGACTTATCTTCCACCCCGTCAAATGAACCGACTCAACCTCGCCCTAATGAAGTGTGCCCAGTGTACCATCTCCAACTGCATCAAACCCAGTTTTGCACACTATGAAGTGGCGTTCACTCCATGCAAGGCCTCACGCCATACCCCCTCCTCTAATACCACCCCCAACTCCTCCTCCCACTTGGCCTTAATACCCGCCAAGGAGGGAGGATCATCCAAATTATCCTCCCATAAACTCCCGAAGTACTTGTCTTCCAGCCCCACGAGCGTCCAAACCCTTTCCATCAGTGGCAATGGCGGCACTACCGGAAACAACTTCCAAAACCTTCCTCGCAAAGTCCCTCACTTGCAGATATCTAACGCTTTCCTCTTGCGCAAACCCAAACTTCTCTAACAGCTCTTCCAGGCTTGCGAACCGCTCCTCCAGAAAACCAGTCCCCTTATCCAGCCAGCCCTGAAATCTGCCATCCAGTCTTGCTGGCTCAAACATATGATTATCACAGATCGGCGCCCGCTTTGACATCCTAACTCATCTAAAATGTTGCCGAAAGACACAGATAGTCAACATTGCAACCACCATTTGAGAAAATGACAGTTGGGCCATCGCCAACGCCCGCAGCTCCATCCCCTTACATGAGTCCAACTCCATCCTCTCCCACACTGCCTTCTGGTCCCCACACCAACTCAACACCACCTCCACCATCGCCCAATAATAGTAGATTAAGCTTGGCAATGCCAAATCCCCTGACTTCTGGTCCCTTTGCAGGACCATTCTATGAATCCTAGCAACCTTACCCGCCCAAATAAAGGACAAAATCAGCCTCTCCAGCCCTGCAAAAAAAATAGGCAAGCATTCGAATAGGAACAGAAAACGTGGCAAAAATGTTAATCTTTATGGACTGCACTCAGCCTGCCAAGGAGAGAGGGAGACTATCCCATCTCTGTGAGTCCGCTTCAACCCTATCCACCAGACTCATAAAATTTAACTTATGATGCCAAGCCCAATCCTGCGCTATCTGCACCCCTAACTCTTAAAATGAGTGCCCATCAAACGAAACAGCAACACTCCAAAATTAGTTCCCTTCTCCGGTGGGGTAACCGAAAAACACTCGCTCTTCTCCATGTTAAACTTCTGCCTGGAGAACTTCTCAAACGGCTTCAACAGCACCACTATACTCCCCATTGTATGGACCGGGTCCAAAATATAAAGTTACGTCATAAGCATACAGGGATAACCTATGTTTCATCAGCCTCCACGCACCCAAATTCCTCAACGCGATGGCCAAAGGCTCCATCGCCAACACAAATAAGAGCGGGGACATAGGGCACCCATGCCTAGTCCCCCTATATAGCTGAAAATACTTCAAGCTCATATTATTCATGCAAACACTAGCATTGGGTTACTTGTAGAACAGTTGCATCCACGACACAAACCTGGGAAGATGCGGCATTTATAAGGAAGCTGTTGGCCTCCATCCTGCATTTGGGGACACACTAGCTGATGCTGGAGGCAGATTTAAAATGTGTTGGAGCTGAAGTTGGATCCCTCTAGGCCGAAGAGTTTTGCCCCTTCGGGGTAGTGAAGGCCCTGTTAGTGTTTATGGAAGGGATGGATGGCGGTGAGGGACCTGTGGCAGTTCACACACCCAGAGCATAAGGAATTTTTGTTCTTTTCCCAAGTTCATAATGGATAGACTTCTTTTTGATGGGTAGGTCTCTTCCCGGGGTGAGGAAAGCAGAATTTTCAGCTAGTCATTTCGGACCATGCTTCACACTTGGTGGACTTGATTTTAGAGATGGGCCCTGTTCAACATCCGATATAGAGGTTGGATATGGGGCTATTGACGGATATAGGGTTTTGTGGGCACATTTTTACGACAATAGATGAGTATGTGGGATCCAATGGGACTGGGTCTGTCTCTTTTTCCATGCTATGGAAGGCATTTAAAGCCTTTATTCGAGGGGGGATTATATCATACCCTAAGGGAAGAATGGCAGAAGCGAGTTGCTATTCTGGAGGTGGATGGCAAGTATTCGAGTGACCCTACCCCAGAGCTCCTGGTGAATAGGAAGAAACTGCAGACGCAATTCGATATGTTGTCAAAGGGTAAGGTAGTGCGCCAGCTGCAATGTTTGAGGGGGTTGTTTATGAATATGTGCAGAAGGACAGCTGTCACCTGGCTCACCAGTTGAGACGGCCTCCCAGGAGATCATTCAGGTCAGAAACTTGAGCAGCAAGCTGGTATCCGCCCCGGAAATAGTCAAAGTTAATTTGTGGCTTTTTATAGAAGTCTTTCTAGGAATTTCCGGTGGTGGGGAGGAGGAGCGCAAAGAGTTGGACTCATCACGAGGTCCTGGGGAAGTCTTAGCAGCTGTTTGACGGATGCAAACATGTAGGGCCTCGGGACTGGATGGGTTTCTGGTGGAATTTTATAAACAGTTTGCTGGATGAGACTTCCAGTGACTGAGATGTGCTGAGTAGTCGCACATCAGGTGGCTCTCCTCCGTAAGACAACAAAATAGGCACTTTTGACCTAATTTAGCCCGCAAAATCAGACTGAAACATTCCCCCCCCAGCCCTCAACGATAACATAGATGATGAAAATGCCAGGAAGCAGCAGCTCGAGAGGCTGCAGGGACACCAGGAATTGCAGCAAGGGACAGGAACACCGAGCAAGCGGGTCAGCGAACCCATGAGGCGAGAGGTACCCTAACAGAGGGAAATCAGAGTACAGGGGTGCATCCACAATGTAAGTATGATTGATCCCGCAGGAGGGGGAGGGGGGGAGATCTGGGGGGTAGCCATATTGATGGCAAAAAAAACATTGTTTCTGGTAATGGAGACAGTTATGGACCAACGGGATCAGCGGTATCATAGACGGGACACCGACAGACCTTGTCAACGTGTACACTCCCAACTGAGACAACACGGAATCCCATATATAGATACACACTGACTGATCATGGGGGAGAACTGTGTACAGGACCCACTCATGGACAAGTCGAACCCCAGAACAGGGAAAACGACGGGCACGGGGAACTGGGAATGTTTATGGAACAGATGGGGGCAGTGTACCCATGGCGGTTCATGCACTCCGGTGAAGAGAAATACACGTTTTTCTCGGCAGCACACAGGGTAACCCGTATCGACGACTTTGTCGTGGGGAAAGTCAGTGCTTCCAGAGATCGTAAGAGCAGAATACTCCGCAATTGTTATCTTCTCCCGCGCTCCACGTTACATGAATGTGAGGTTGGAGACTGGCTGTGCTCAACACCCCACATGGAGGTTGGCCACGACCCTCCAGAAAACATCACAGACCATAGGTGAGTACATTACTGGAATGGGAGGCATTGAAGGCTGTGATTAGGGGAGAAATCATCAACTCTGGGGCTCGCAGAGTCAGGGAAGAGAGGGCGCCTCGGCAACAACTGATCAATTCCATTGTGTAGGTCGACAGACGATACTCCAAGGCCCCGACCGTAGAGCTTCTGGCGAAGAGAAAAAAGCTACAAATAGATTTTAATCTGCTATCCACCAATAAAGCAGTATAGCAACTCTGCCAGATACGGGGGACCTTTTACAAGCATGGAAATAAGGCTAGCCACCTGCTGGCTCACCAGCTGAGAAAGCAGCAAACCATGAAGGAAATGGCCCAGTTACATGGATGGGCGCTGTGGCCCAGATGGTTAAAGCACCGGTCTTGTAAACAGCACATGCTAAGTTCGAATCTCAGCTCTGCCCCCTTCACACCTTTCGCTCAAAGCAACTGGCTGGAGAAGAAATGCTCCCATTTATGCTGTGGGCAGCATGGTAGCACAGTGGATAGCACTGTTGCTTCACAGCTCCCTGGTCCCAGGTTCGATTCCCGGCTTGGGTCACTGTCTGTGTGGAGTCTGCAGGTTCTCCGTGTGTCTGCATGGGTTTCCTCCGGGTGCTCCGGTTTCCTCCCACAAGACACGAAAGACGTGCTGTTAGGTAATTTGGCCATTCTGAACTCTCCCTCTGTGTAGCAGAACAGGCGCTGGAATGTGACGACTAGGGGCTTTTCACAGTGACTTCATTGCAGTGTAAATGTAAGCCTACTTGTGACAATAATGATTATTATTATTACAGGATAGCAGAGGCAGACTGGTACTCAACCAAAAAGAGTTACAAAGCATTTGAGGTCTTCATAGGGGACTGTACAGCTCTGAACCCCTGACGGGACCTCTGGGATTAAACAGTTTCTCGACAGACTGGATAAACCAATCGTGGGGGTGACAGACAGAGGGAGTCGGAAGCACCACGGACTGGCAGAGGTCAAGGGGAGCATCAACTCCATGCAGGCGGGGAAGGTGCCGGGGCTTCCCGGCGGACTTCACAAAATGTTTGCATGACACTGGCCCCGCACCTGCATGAGATGTTTGCAGGGGGCGGGGGCAGAAAGAAAGGAGGGGTAGACTGGAAAACGGCCGAGACAGAGGCCAGGGGGCCAAGAACAAGACCACAAGAAAAGGGATTCCCAAAGAAACGCCAAAACAGGATAGGGGAGGGGAGAAGAGAGGGGGGGGAGACGAAATTACAAAAAAGGTGGAGGGGGAGCACATGTAAATAACAGATAACTACCCATTACAAAGTATGTGACCCAGGAAAGGACCCTGAACCAACAAACTGAGGGGACTGGGGGGGTGGGGGTGAGTCAAGGGGAAGGGAGAATCAGTATAGAGGACATTGACTTGTATATTGTAACTGACGCATTTATCCTTAACAAATGTACGGCGTATAAAATTTAAAGCTTCGGGACAGCACGGAGGCACAGTGGTTAGCACTGCTGTCTCATGGCACCGAGGTCCCAGGTTCGATCCCGGCTCTGGGTTACTGTTCGTGTGGAGTTTACACATTCTCCCTGTGTTTGCGTGGGTTTCGCCCCCAAAACCCAAAGATATGCAAGAGTAGGTGGATTGGCCACGTTAAATTGCCCTTTACTTGGAAAAATTTAATTGGGTATTCGCAAGTTTTTTTTAAAAAAGGTAAAAGCTTCAAAAAAACATTTAAAAGAAGAAGTTTGGTGGACATGTTTCAGGACTCTTTGACCTGAGACTCCCTTTCATCAACGCTAGTGCAGGCACGATTTCCTGCTGAGAAAAGATGATCCTGTGAAATGTGGGCTGCACCATCCTATTTCATTGCTGAATGTTAATGCCAAGGTATTGGCTAAGATGCTAACCTTGTCCCCCGAAGTGATAGGTGAAGATCAGACAGGATTTGTTATGGGCCGGCAGTTGTCGTCTAATGTCCGGCAACTGTTAAATGTAGTTCTCTCCCCATCTTCGGGACTGGATCCAGAGGTGGTTGTGCCTTTGGATGCCGAGAAGGCATTTGATATGGTGGAGTGGAAGTATTGATTTACAGTTTTGGAGAGGTTTAGTCTTGGACCAAAGTTTGTTTCATGGATACCTCTGTGTTGTTCCTCGTGTCTTAATAAAGCTCGCAGTCTCAAGTGTGGAGAAGATGCTTTATTGTGGGTTCGTTCAGTTTCCAGAGCTCGACCTAGAACTACCTTCCAGTGCTAACTACCAGCTTTGCTTGCCGTGTGTCCTGCTTACCAGCCCCCCTGCTGTGAAGAGTGTCTCCTCACTTCCTGTCCTGATCTATTTATATGGCTCTCCCGTGCTCCCTCTAGTGGTCGCTCAGTTGTGTTGCATCTGGTTAACTTGTGATCACCACATCCCCCTTTTTCTCTTAACATATTTTCTGAACATCGTTAAAGAAAATTGTACATCCTGTCCCAGTGTATTTATAGCTCTCCCGCTCGTGTTTGCTCTGTTGTTTTTTTTTTTTTGATCTGGTCAATCTACGATCACCACATCCCCCTTTTTCTCATTACATAGTTTCTGTACATCATTAAAGAAATTTTATACAAAACAGTAACTTATGATATGCGTATCTATACAAGTGATGATGCTATTGCCTTAGTTAACAAAGCCAATGTATTTATATGTCCAATCTTAATAAAAACATTTATGAGTCCAAACTTGATGAATTTGTTCAGAGCTTTTTTTTTCTTTTTGTTGTTGATGACGTGGTGATATTGATATTGCAAGTCCGCTGTGAATGTTGTTGGTGTTCCTTGTTATCTTAAGTACCCAATGCGTCATCCCGAGGTGTCTGCATGGTCACATCACTGATGTTGACTGGCATGGACTTTTTTTCTGTGCTTGTGGTGTTGATTTATTGTCTCATCCGCCTTGGATGCTGGTGTGCTTTGCCATTGTGTACAAGTCGTTGTTTCATTGCTGTTGTTTCTGTCGTTCCTGTTTTTGTTGTTTCCGTTGCCGTACTTGTCGCTGTTTTTGTCGTTTCCGTCTTTGTTGTTGTCGCTATCTTTGCTCCTGACTTTGTTGTGTTTGTTGCCATTCTTGTTGTTTCTGTCTCTGTCGTTGTCGCTATCTTTGTTCCTGACTTTGTTGTGTTTGTTGCCATTCTTGTTGTTTCTGCCTCTGTCGTTGTCGCTATCTTTGTGCCTGACGTTGTTGTTTGTCTTGTTGCGCTTCATGTTGCTTTTATGCTTGCTGTTGTCGTTCTCGTTTCTGCTGTGCTTCTTGCTATTGTTGTTTGTCTTGTCGCGCTTCATGTTGCTTTTCTTCTTGCTGTTGTCGTTCTCGTTTCTGCTGTGCTTCTTGCTATTGTTGTTGGTCTTGTCGCGCTTCATGTTGTTTTTGTTGCTGTGTTTCTTTTGACTTTTGTTTTTCTTGTTATACTCTATGAGTGTCCCGAGTGGATAATTTGAGTCATTGAGCATTCCGTCTCGCGAGTGGTGCGAATGATCTGATGTTGCATCGGTGCAGGTGGCATCAATCAGTTGTGGAGAATTGGATTCCGCATCTTTGCTTTCTTGGTGCTCGTCTTCCGGAGTCAAAGTCTTCTCGATTACATTGGACGCGGTGTCTGTGGACTCTCGGCGCTCCTCTTCTGGAGTCCAAATCTGCATGATTTCAGTTGACGTGGTCTCTCTAGACTCTTGGTGCTCCGCTTCTGGAGTTAAAATCTTCATGATTTCTGTTGATGTTATCTCACTGGACTCCAGGTGCTCCTGTTCTGGGGTCAAAATCTGCATGGTTTCTTTTTGTTTGATGTCTCTGGACTCCAGGTGCTCCTCTTCTGGAGTCAGAATCTGCATGGTTTCTTTTTGTTTGATGTCTCTGGACTCCAGGTGCTCCTCTTCTGGAGTCAGAATCTGCATGGTTTCTTTCGGCATTGTCTCTGTGGACTCCAGGTGCTCCTCTTCTGGAGTCAAAATCTGCATGTTTTCTTTTGGCGTTGTCTCTCTGGGCTCCAGGTGCTCCTCTTCTGGAGTCAAAATCTGCATGTTTTCTTTCGGCATCGTCTCTCTGGACTGTTGGGTGGCCCGACTCTGTGCTTCTGTACAGACAAGCTGAGAACTGTCAGTCTCACTGTGATCCTGTACGTCGAGTGCGAGCACCTTGTCACTGTTTTCGCTCTGTGCTTCGGTACAGACAAGCTGAGAACTGTCAGTCTCACTGTGATCCTGTCCGTCGAGTGCGAGCACCTTGTCACTGTTTTCGCTCTGTGCTTCGGTACAGACAAGCTGAGAACTGTCAGTCTCACTGTGATCCTGTACGTTGAGTGTGATCACCTTGTCACTGTCTTCGCATGCAGTGGGCAGAGGTGCATTGTCTTCTTCTTGTTCCTGTGAGCGTGTTGGACTTTCATAGTCCGCTCTTTCTTCTTGTTCCTGTGAGCGTGTTGGACTTTCATAGTCTGCTCTTTCTTCTTGTTCCTGTGAGCGTGTTGGACTTTCATAGTCTGCTTTTTCTTCTTATTCCTGTGAGCGTGTTGGACTTTCATAGTCCGCTCTTTCTTCTTGTTCCTGTGAGCTTGGTAGACTTTCATAGTCTGCTTGCGGTTGCTCAGGTACAGCGGGTTTACCTTCATGGTCTTGTTCATGCTTGGTGTCCGCCCGGGAGTGTTTGCTTGCATCCCTGTTGGCGTCTTTCATCACTCGCACTGTGGAGCCTGTCATCGCTCGCTCCGTGGAGTCTTCCTGTGCTCTCTGTGTGGCGTCGTCTTCGTCTTGGGTATTGCTGTCATCCAATGTATCGACGAGCTGCCATGGCACCATGGTGTTGGATTCATCCACCATGAGTAGAGTCGTGTTGAGCTTTGCAACGGTGTCGCTGATGCTGTGATCAGCATGTCCAAATAACTCCTCCATGTCTGAGTAGTATTCTCCGAAAACCAAATCATCCTGGTTGGATTCTTCTACCACGAGTTGATTCGTGTTGAACTTTGCGACCGTGTCGCTGATGCTGTGATAAGCATATCCGACTGACTCAGCCATGTCTGAGTAGTATTCTTTGAAAACCAAATCATCTTGGTTGGATTCATCTACCACGAGTTGGTTCGTGTTGTGCTTTGCGACCGTGTCGCTGATGCTGTGATAAGCATATCCGACTGACCCAGTCAGGTCTGAGAGGTAATCGTCGAAAAACAAATCATCTTTTGTTGTTTCGGAATTCTTTTTGTTCGCTTCACTGTGTGTGGTGAAGGCAGCTTTTTCCAAGGTATTGTGCAAGTTGTTTTTCACTGTTGGTTTAAGTTCAGGCGTTTTTTCTGTGTTCTGAGGCAAGAAAATTTGGTTTTACCACTTTAAGTGTCTTGTTTTCAATTTTCGGGCATTTCCCTTTTAAGTGGGCGTGGTCAGGATTCTCAGACGTCATGACGTCACGCGTAGGAACGACTTGCACATGCGCAAATCGGCTTTCTTTCCTTGTGCGGTTCGGTGTCCATTGCGCATGCGCGGCTTGCGCATGCGCATGACGGTCCGCGACGAAGACTTTTTTTGACTGCGCATGCGCGGCTTGCGCATGCGCATAACGATCGGCGCCGCGATCTTTTGTAAACTGCGCATGCGCGACTTCCGGTTCCGGCGCATGCGCGACTTCCGGTTCCGGCGCATGCGCGACTTCCGGTTCCGGCGCATGCGCAGACGCGATTTGTAGTTCTTTGCTTACCAGAGACTGCAAAATGTGCTCCGACGCCATTTTATCGCGGATTTCAGCGTTTTTTCTTTCTAAAAGTTGTAAGTTACCTTTTCTTTCCGATCTGGACTGGATTTCAGCGTTTTGGCTTTGTGAAAAATTCATGTTATTTCTTCTTTTTGATCTGTACTGTGCATTCGCGATTTCCTGATCTTTTTGTGATTTTTTAAGTCTTGCATCACTCAGTCTCTGTGCAGGTTGGACTGTGAGCATGCCTTGCTGTTCAAATTTCTCACAGTACTCTTCAAATTTGTTTAGTAACGTTTGTAAGCTGTTCCTGTCTTCACCTTTTGAGTGTTTAAATCCATTATACACTTTCTTATTGACAGGCCCTTCGATGAGAATTGCTATTTTAATTTTGTCTGAGGCGTCTGCTACATCATTAGCTATGAGATAAAAATCGAACATTTGTTTGAACCTTTTCCAGACATTTATTACATTACCAGTCGTGTCCAGCTGAGGTGGGTATCCATGCCACATCCTCGAATTAGCGATGTCTTCCCCAGTCAAATGTCCAGTAGGAGATTTCCATGCCATTTTGTGCTTTCTGTATCTGCAGCTGAGTTGTCCTGTCGTAAGCGTCTGAAATCACTCCTAGGTACCATGTGTTGTTCCTCGTGTCTTAATAAAGCTCGCAGTCTCAAGTGTGGAGAAGATGCTTTATTGTGGGTTCGTTCAGTTTCCAGAGCTCGACCTAGAACTACCTTCCAGTGCTAACTACCAGCTTTGCTTGCCGTGTGTCCTGCTTACCAGCCCCCCTGCTGTGAAGAGTGTCTCCTCACTTCCTGTCCTGATCTATTTATATGGCTCTCCCGTGCTCCCTCTAGTGGTCGCTCAGTTGTGTTGCATCTGGTTAACTTGTGATCACCACAACCTCTACTGTTTAAGCCCCGCTCGGCTAGTGCGTGTACTAACACGCTACTTCAGGGTACTTGCAATTGGTTAGGGAATGAGATGGGTGTTCGATGTCACCCCTCCTATTTGTATTGGTGATTGAACTCCTGGTTATGGCTTTGATGGCTTCGAGAAAGGGAACGGGGATAGTTAGGGTAGGTGTGGAGCATAGGATACCCCTATATGCTGATGACTTGCTGCTTTATATGACGGATCCAGACCCCTATGGGTGATAGAATGGAGCTACTGAAGTGCTTTGGCTCTTTTTTGGGATATAAGTTGAATTTGGGAAAGAGTGAGCATTTTTCCATTGGACCCCAGGGTAACTGTATATTTGCTGTATGAGGTCACTTTTCCCATGTTAGTGCTGTCTTCTCTAAGCAGTCTCCAAGATCTGTTCCTGTAGATGTTAAAAACAAATTAACTGGTAATTTATCTAATTTGCTGTTCTTCTACGTTTTCTGCATGAAAAGTGGCTGGCATTTGCCTACATGACGCAAGTGGCTGGATTTCATAGGAATAGTTTATTGATGTACAGGACATTAAGATCCTGGAATATGAGAGACTTAGTATTTATTCTTTCCCAGGATGTAGGCATTGTGGGCTAGTAAACCTTTGTTGCCCAACCCTAATTGCCTTTGGTAGGGTGGCGATGAGAACCACGGCAGTCCATGTGGTGCAGGAACCTCCACAGTGCTGTTGGAAAGGCATTCCCAGGATTCGGGCACGGGCACAGTGAATAGTTCCAAATCGAGGTAGTGTGTGACTTGGATGGGAACTTGCAGATATTGGTTTCCCCTGCACCTGCTGCCCTTGTTATAGATGTTAGAGGTTAGAAAAGTGCTGTTGAAGGAGCCTCAGTGAGTTGCTGTATTACATCTTGTAGATGGTGCACACTGCTGCCACTGTGCTCCAGAGGTGGAGGGAATGAATGTTGAAGGTGGTGAATGGAATGCCAATCAAGTGGGCTGCTTCCTCCTGAGACTCTTGAGTATTGTTAGAGCTACACTCATCCAGGCTTTGATGGACTGAATGTCAACTGACCATTCAGCACAACTATGTTATAGCCATAGGAATAGGTCATTCAACTGCTTGAGCCTGCATTGGATTAGATCCTACCTGATCTGTACATCACCTTCATTGTCCTGCACATACAGCATAAAATTGTCTGGGGTGTTGTTTGATCCAGAAAGAAAAAACGCAGCTTTATGCCGATATAGTTTTGTCGCAGCTTCTCCGATGAGCCGAAGAGTTGGCTTGTAGCTTTCTCAGCAAGGTAATTATAACGGCATATCCTATCATAACACTATCCTGATTCAGGATATGTGCAGTTCAATGGCCAGTTACTACCCATTTTTGCAATAGATGCCTATCCTGGTTAGATAAATGGAATGTTATATTCTTTGGCTTGGCTGGTTTTATTGTCTTGCACTTATCAGGTACATGGTGCTGGAGTAGTGCTTTAATGTCGCCTGAATATTAAATGCTAATGGAAATATAAATAGCATATTGGCTCTGATTCGGTCAACCTCCAGCTAATGGGCTAGATACTTAGTTGAAAAGGAGAAGCTGATCTCCTGGGACAAGCTTTTTGGTCAACCTCCAATATTCTTCCTGTAAATTTCCCGCTCCACTATATGACTTGCTTGCCCTATGGTACCAGAAAAGCTGATTGGGTCCTTTAGCCTCAGTTCCTCCATCAAACAAAGAATCTCAGACTTAAATAATAATCTGTAGAAATCCTCCTTTAAGATATACAAAGTGAAGATTACATAACCCAAAATCTTTAAATGGGCAACGTTACTCGATTTGGATAAGCTATTTTACCTGTTGTGTGTGAAATGCATGCTATTTCAAATTTACTTTACCAAATGAAACACTTGTATTTTCCTCAGGGCAGTCAAATGGTCATCTGATGGTTAGACTGGCTGGCTTGCAAATGACTGATGAGGGTAGAACGTGGTTAAGAGAACAAATAAAACCTTCTCAAGTTGTTTGGTTTCAACCTCTGAGGAAGGAGAATTCTTTCATCGATTGCGTTGTGAGATTCAAGAAGGCAAGTCCATTCCTTTGATACATGTCACTGATATACTAGTTTACATTTTGTATAGAATGATGGTATTGTTACATTGTGTTTTGGAAGATTGCCAAAGGCACTGTAGCTCAAATTTTGAGAATGGTGCAATTTGTTTTAATGTTAAGAAAGGACTACTGAGAAAATCTTGTTCTGTAATATTAGAAACTTAAAACTGCATAGCAGGCTGCTTATACACTTTTTCAAATGCAGGAATTGATTTTTAAATTGCTTCGCATCAGCTGCAATTTTACTTTGACTGAAGTCCATGATGGGCAATTCAAAGGAGTTCCAGTAATTCAATTTAACCAACAAATTAATGGCAATGTATATAAAATATACTTAAAATGTCAAATTATCGAGTGACTTAAATTTTAAATTTTTAAATTAAGAGTAAACAACACAAACAACATCTACTACCCTCAAAATCTGTATCCTAACAGGACCATTTCAAATAATTTAAGTTGCTGAAGGTGTGCACAAATCTTGATAATGCCAATTGGGGAGTATGGAGTGAGGCACTGCATAGAGTAAATGTAATCTCAAGCAAGGTTGAGCCTGATACAGTTTAAGGTGGTGCACAGCGTCCATATGACTCGGGTGATAATGAGTGGGTTCTTTCAGGTATGGGTGGGGGCCAGCAAATCATGCGCACATGTTTTGGGGTTGCAAAAAATTGGGAAGATTCTGGGCGGCAGTGTTCACGGTCTTTTTATAATAATCTTTATTGTCACAAGTAGGCTTACATTGCAATGAAGTTACTGTGAAAAGCCCCTAGTCGCCACATTCCGGCACCTGTTCGGGTGCACAGAGGGAGAATTCAGAATGTTCAAATTATTTAAGATCGCATCTTTCGGGACTAGTTTTAGGAAACCGGAGCATCCGGAGGAAACCCACGCTGACACGAGGTGAATGTGCAGACCCGCACAGTGACCCAGGCAGAATTCAAACCTGGGACCCTGGCGCTATGAAATGAAATGAAAAATGAAATGAAAATCGCTTATTGTCACAAGTAGGCTTCAAATGAAGTTACTGTGAAAAGCCCCTAGTCGCCACATTCTGGCGCCTGTTCGGGGAGGCTGGTACGGGAATTGAACCGTGCTGCTGGCCTGCCTTGGTCTGCTTTCAAAGCCAGTTCTTTAGCCCAGTGCTAAACCAGCCCCTGTTGCCCCTAGTGCTAACCACTACCGTGCTGCCCATATTAGCCAGGATAGTGGAGGAGGAGGTGAACCCAGACTCTTTGGTGATATTTGGAGTTTCAGAGAAGCTGGAGCTCATGGAGAGGAGGAAGGTCAATGTCATGACCTTCGATTCTCTGATTGCATGGCGCCGAATTTTACTGGAGTGGCATTGCCACTGGGTGTACCGGCTTGGTTGGGTGACCTGTACGACTTCCTGCGGTTGGAGAAGATAAAGTATGAGTTAAGGGGCTCTGCGGAGGGATTTGAGAAAAGATGGAGACGTTTGTAACTTTGTTTGAGGAGCTATTCATTGTGTGGGGGGGGGGGGGGGGGGGGGGTGAAAAAGGGGAAAAGTTTGTACAGACTGTTTAGTTGATTGCTGGGAAGCATGTCTCATGGGTGTTAATTTGCGGTAACCTGTTTTGATACATGTTTGCAATAAAATATATTTTAAAAAACAAACAAATCTTGATAATGTATGGAGTATGTCCTATATTTTTCATGTATGGCACAATCTGACTGGACCGTATGCAGAACAATACTTTTCACTGTACCTTGGTACACGTGACAATAAACCTAAATCTAACATACATAGGTACTCGCCTGGAATATAATCTGCAGCTTGGGCATCATCTGTGGGGAGAGAAGCATTTTACTGTTTCAGCTGTGTGACCCTTCATCAGAAAATGTTTTGGATGTAACAGATTTCAAGCAAATGCAGGGAAAGGGGGAAGGAAGGAAAGAAAGAAAATGTCTACGAAATGATTGAAGGCAGGAATGATGTAAATAGCAAAAAAGGCAAGGCAAAAAATCTTGGTAATGTAACAATTAAAGAAATAAAAGGTGGGTCTAGATTGCAACAGTAGAATCATTACCAGCACCTCTGTTTAAAAAAAAATGAGGCAGTGATTATGGTGTGAAATGATTAAACTCTTATGTTGAATTTAGAATGTTTAGAGTGCCGAATTGAATAACGTTGTTCCTTGAGATTTCATTACCAGAGGTTAAAATGGGGCAGAAAATTAAAATGGCAAATAACAGGGAGCTCAGGGTTATGCTTACAGATTGAACGGACCTGTCCAGCAAAATAATCATCCCAATCTGTATTTGGCCTTCCAATATCGAGGAGAATGCATTGTGTACAGCAAAATATTTATTCTGCCATTTAATCTCATCTGCCTTCCATCCTGAATTAAACTTTCCCTTTTCCTGTCTCCTCTCCCATCCCCATACATATTGGTTAAAACCTGTCACACCTATTAATATTTCACAGTTCTGACAAATGATTAAGCCTGAAACGTTAATTGTTTCTCTCAACATAAAAGCAACCTGACCTGTGTATCTCTCCGGTTTCTGTTGATAATGTAAGAAACATTTTGGTACTAGTCTCTGATTCATTTCATTATCTTTTCGCAGTAATTTCATTTGAAGCCCTCTTGTGACAAGAAGTGATTTTCATTCATTTCGTTATGTCTCATTTCTGTTAGTACTGCAATTTTTCATTCTAATGGACCTCTGGACTTAGATGAATTGAACCTTTATTTTAAATCTCCTGCAATTTATTTTAAAGAAGTTTCTTTTGCAGTTATGATTGAACTCTGCGAACAAGTTTACTTCTCTGGCAGGAGACTTTCTGGATATGACACATTGCCATGCGTTCAAAAATTATCCTAACTATATCCAAGATGTCAACAAGGAGCCCCGGGGGGCAGCACGGTGGCACAGTGGTTAGCAATGCTGCCGACGGCGCTAAGGACCCGGGTTCGAATCCCGGCCCTGGGTCACTGTCTGTATGGAGTTTGCACATTCTCCCCGTGCCTGCGTGCGTTTCACCCCCACAATCCAAAGATGTGCAGGTTGGGTGGATTGGTCACGCTAAATTGCCCCTTAATTGGAAAAAAATAATTGGGTACTCTAAATTTAAAAAAAACAAGGAGCCCCTGGACACCATACTGGTTTCCTCGCTGGATTTCAATTTAACACAACTTTCTTTTTGAAAAATATTTTATTGAGGCCTTTATATTATAAATTTTAACAGAATAAGCAACCACACAGCAACAACAGCAAAACGCAGCCAACATGGCTTACATAATGCACTTAACTTTAAACCTCCTTGTCGCCACCCTCTTGCTTCTTTCCCTTAAAATTAGTTACTGATCAATTCTTTCTTTTTAGTTTATTTCATACAAATGTTCTTTCATTTATGTGGCAGCACGGTAGCACCGTGATTAGCAGATCAAGGGTCACAGGTTCGATTTCCGGCGTGGGTCACTGTCTATGAGGAGTCTGCGTGTTCTCTCCGATTCTGCGTGGGTTTCCTCCAGGTGCTCCGATTTCCTCCCACAGTCCAAAGATGTGCAGGTTAGGTGGATTGGCCATGCTAATTGTCCTCAGCGTCCAAAAAGAAAAAGGGTTGGATGGGATTGTGGGGATGGGGTAGAGGTGTGGGCTATTTCCGGGAGCCGGTGCAGATAAGATGGGCCAGATGGCTTCCTTCTGCACTGTAAATATGATGATTATGTTTATTGGAAAGTTAAAGGCTTTAATTGTGATCAGACTATGGGTCTGTAGTTACCCCTAAATATGGCAACTATATTTTGTTTGCAATGTTTTGGAAGTACCCTGATGTTTCGTTGATTCGTTCAGTATGGCTATTGCTTCAGTCTCTCCAAGTACCTTTAAGGAACCAAGGGATTTATTGGGCTTTGAGCTCATCTAATATCTGTACTTCAGTAATAGCAATCCTGAAGCATGCACACCTTTGCTCAAAAGAAGTATTGAAATTAATTGGCTAAAGGAAAGGAAGCAAATTATAGCTATCAGGGGACTGGAGTCAAAATTGTTTTCCTGGCATGTCAAATTAGGATATAGTTGTGTACCATATTGACACATTGAGCCTTTACCAGTTGAACATTCCCAATATATGTTGGGCTGTTTGAAGATTTCCCCACTCTTTGTTTTTCATTCCCTCCCCCATATAATTAGTGCTAATTTTGTAGTTTTCTTTATTATAGGCAGCAGATCCCAAATGTTGGTCGTAGAATTTCTTGCCATAGATTATGCTGCAAAACTGGCTTCAAGAGTTCATAGGGATTGATGCAATCTAAGATCCTTATTGTGGGTTTTTCCTTTTGATGAAGATCTGTTATCTGTAAATGTCCAGATTGTCCACACACTTGGGATCTGCTACCTTTTTCCAGCACAATCTTGAGCATTGAGAGCCTACTGCATCTTATTTTCCATGTTTCCATGACCCTCTTATTTAGCTACACTTCCTTTCGACTCAGCAGTTTGAAAGTGAGAAACTTGGGTCAGAAACAACTGTCAAACTTAAATAAGGGTAATTACAAAGAAATTAGGGCAGAGTGGGCTGAAGTAGACTCGGAAAGGAGTTTAGCCGAAAAGACAGTTGTTCAGCAATGGTAGACGTTTATGAAAATAGTCCTGACTCGCGGGCGGCATGTGGCACAGTGGTTAGCACTGGGACTGCGGCGCTGAGGACCTGGTTCGAATCCCGGCCCTCGGTCACTGTCCGTGTGGAGTTTGCATGTTCTCCCCATGTCTGCGTGGATTTCACCCCCACAATCCAAAGATGTACAGGTTAGGTCGATTGGCCACGCTAAAATTGCTCCTAAAAATTGGCAAAAAAATTATTGGGTACTCTAAATTAATAAAAAAAAATAGTTCTGACTCACAGCAAAGATATATTCTAGTGATGTGAAAGGATTCTAGGAAGGTGATAAATCAAGTACAGTTAACCAGGGAAGCTGAGGATAGTATTAAACTGAAAAGGAAAGCATAGCATGTGACAAAGATTAGTGGTAAGCCAAAGGGTTGGGGAAGTTGTAAAAACCAAAAAATGATGACCAAAAAAAGGGAAAAAATGAACTATGAGGGTAAACTAGCAAGTGATATAAAACGGACGGTAAGAGCTTCTTTAAATGTGTAAAAAGGGAAGAGATGCCAAAGTGAACATATGCCCCTCAGAGAATGAGACTGGGGAAATAATAATGGGGAACCAGGAAATGGCAGAGGAGTTAAATAAATACTTTGCACCACTCTTTGGTAGACGTGAATAGCATTCTAAAACAATACTAATTAACCAGGGGCAGAATGGGGTGGAGGAAATAAATACATCTTCTCTTGCTAATGAGTATGATTGCCGACCTAAGAAACTTGGTGCTGCTGGTCATGGGTTCTGCGGGTCCTTGTGTGGCTGATGAGCCTGAACCTAGATCTGCATCCTCGACTGCACATTTGGCGAGTGTTCGGGAGCGGAGATCGGTCCTTGGACTGTAGATCGCTCTATTCCGTTCTCAGGATCCTTTTCCAGGCCTCTTTTTGCCGTCTGTTGTCCTTGAACAATTGTGTTCCTTCAATCAGGAAGTTCTCCAAGTAGGTTGCTTCTGAGCAAGAATCTTCCAGGTGTTGACGTCTATGTTGCATTTCTTGAGGCAAGCTTTCAGGGTGTCTTTGTAGCACCTGCTTTGTCCTCCTCTTGTTCTGGAGCCTTCCTTGAGCTGGGCGAAATAGATTCAGGACTCTTGGCTGCCGAAGCATATGGCTAGCCCAGTGGAGTTAGCCTTGGTGCTGGTGCTCTTGACCCCTTGAAGAATGCTGATGTCACTACGCCTGTTCTCCCAGCTGATGCAGAGAATCTGCTTGGGAACCTGGGTGTCGTGGTGCACCAGTCATTGAAAGTAAGCATGGAGGTGTAGCAGGCGGTAAAGAAGGCAAATGGCTTTCATTGCAAGAGACTTTGAGTACAGGAGCAGGGATGTGTTGTTGCAATAGTACAGGGCCTTGGTGAGGCCACACCTAGAATATTGTGTACAGTTTTGGTCTCATTTTCTGAGGAAGAATATTCTTGCTCTCAAGGGTGTACAGTGAAGGTTTACCAGGCTGATTCCGGGAATGGCGGGACTGATGTATGAGGAGAGATTGACTAGGTTAGGATTGTTTTCGCTGGAGCTCAGACGAATGAGGGGGGGACCTCATAGAGACCTATAAAATTCAGATAGTGTGGATGCATGGTGGATATTCCTGATGGTAGGTGTATCCATAACCAGGGGCTAAAGTCTGAGGATTCGGAGTAGACCAGTTAGACCATAGAGATGAGAAGACATTTCTTCACCCAAACAGTTGTGAGCCTGTGGAATTCATTACCATAGGAAGTAGTTGAGGCTAAGACATTAAATACATTCAAGAGGCGGCTAGATATGGCACTTGAGGCGAATGGGACCAAGGGTTATGGGGAGAAAGCAGGACTAGGCTCTGGAGTTGGGCGATCAGCCATGAGCGTGACGAATGGTGGAGCAGGCTTGAAGGGCCTCCTCCTACTCCTAACTACTATGTTTCTATGCCTCAGACAGCGTTGATGGTACCTCTCCAGGGCCTTGAGTTGGTGTTGGTACATTGGCCAAGTTTTTGAACTGTATAAAAGAGTTGAGAGGATGACTGCCTTGTACATGAGGATAGTGGTGTCAGCGTGGATGTCGCGGTCGTCAAAGACACTCATCCTCATGCGAAGGAGGCGCTCACAGATTGGATATGATGTTCGATCTCTGCATCAATAGCAGCCTTCGATGAGAGGTGGCTCCCCAGGTAGGGGAAATGTTTCACGTTTGGAAGGGTTTCTCATTGATCTTTTAAATAAAAAATTTAGAGTACCCAATTCATTTTTCCAATTAAGGGGCAATTTAGCGTGGCCAATCCACCTAACCAGCACATCTTTGGGTTGTGGGGGTGAGACCCACGCAGACACGGGGAGAATGTGCAAACTCCACACGGACAGTGACCCAGGGTCGGGATTCGAACCCGGATCCTCAGCGCAGTAGGCAGCAATGCTAACCACTGTGCCACCGTGCTGCCCCTTCTCATTGATCTTGCTGGAAGGAGAAACCAGATCATGTCCTAGGGCAAGATGGTAAAGGACTTGAGTCTTCTTGAGGTTGAGGTTGAGGCTGAGACCGACTCTTCGGTATGCCTCAATAAATATGTCAGCATGACTTGGAGATTCCCTTCTGAGAGAGTGGAGGTTGCAATGTCATCCGCATACTGAAGTTTCTTGAGCGGTGTCAGTGTGACTTTCTTCTTGGATTTCAACAGTTGAGGCTGAAAGGTTTTCTGTTCAACCTGTAGACAATGTCCACTCACTGGGAAGCTTGTTCTTAACAAGATGAAGGATGGTGTCAATGAAGATGGAGAAAAGGATGGGGATGATGACTTCAAAGGTTTTGATTTTATTTCCCTTGGTGCGGGCTGTTGCCGGCATCTTGTCATGGAGGAGTCACTGGATTTTGATATATGTCTCTGGATAGCTGGCCTTTGACAGGGTCTTCCATAGTACTTCCTGATTGACTGAGTCAAAAGCTTTGGGCAGATTGATGAAGGCCACGTAGAGTGGTTGATGCTCCTGGCATTACTCTTGGAAGTTGTCGAGCAGTGAAAATAGTCTCTGCTGTTCCACTGTTTGATCGGAAGCCACACTGGCTCTCCGGAAGGATTTTTTAAGAGAGTGGGAGAAGGTGTCTGGAGAGGATTCGGGCAGTGATGTTCCTGGCGATGGAGAGTAGGGAGATTCCTCAGTGGTTACCACAGTCCGCTTTTTCTCCTTTCCTTAAGGTGGTGGCGATAGCGCCATTTGAGGTCGGAATTTATTACCTGTTCAAATTTTGGGTGGCATGGTAGCACAGTGTTGCTTCACAGCTCCAGGGTCCCAGGTTCGATTCCCGGCTTGGGTCACTGTCCGTGCGGAGTCTGCACATTCACCCCATGTCTGTGTGTGGTTTCTTCCGGGTGTTCCAGTTTCCTCCCACAAGTCCCGAAAGATGTGGTATTCAGTAATTTGGACATTCTGAATTCTCCCTCAGTGTACCCGAACAGGCGCCAGAATGTGGCGACTAGGGGCTTTTCACAGTAACTTCATTGTAGTGTTAATGAAAGCTTACTTGTGACAATAAAGATTATTATTATTATATCGTCTGGAAAAGGTTCACCAGGTTGATCCTGGGTATGAAGGGATTTTCTTATGAGGAGAGGTTGAGTAGGTTGAGCTTATGCTCATTGGAGTTTAGAAGAGTGAGAGGCAGAGGGCAGCACGGTGACACAGTGGGTAGCACTGTTGCCTACAGCGCTGAGGACCCGGGTTCAATCCCGGTCCCGGGTCACAGTCTGTGTGGAGTTTGCACATTCTCCCCATGTCTGTGTGAGTTTCGTCCCCACAACTCAAAGATGTGCAGGTTAGGTAGATTGGCCATGCTAAATTTCCCCTTAATTGAGGGGGGTAAAATTGGGTACTCTAAATTTATTTTTAAAAAAGGAGAGTGAGAGGCAACCTTTTTGAGGCATTTGGAAACCTATAAGATTCTTGGGGAGCTGGGCAGATTGACAAGGTAGCTGCTGAGAGGTTTTCCCCTTGTGGAAGAGTCCAGGACCAAAGGTCATAATCTCCGAGTAAGGGTCAACCATTTAAGGCAGAAATTAGCAGGAATTTTCTTCTTTGAGGGCAATTAATCTGTGGAATTCTTTACTGCAGAAGGTTGTAGACGGTGTGCTGTTAAATATGTTCAAGGCTGCGATCAATAGATATTTAGTTAGTAAGGGAATCCAGGGTTATGGGTATAAGGCGGGAACTTATTTTAAAGAATATTTTATTGGACTTCCGGTTGCGGCTATGACCAGCTAAGTCGCACGTTTGGCTGCTCCTGCTACAAAGGTGTTTTCGGGCCGATTGGAGGGCCCCAACGGCGCTGTAAGGACAAATCCCGGTGGGGGAAGGCTCCCTGAAGAGAACCAGACCAACTTTATGGTCGGTACCCGGAGTGGGGTGGTAAAGAAAGCAACAGCAGCTCCCAAAAAAAAGCGGGGGAAGAAGACCAAAATGGCGGCCGGTGGTGCACCCGAGGAATGGAGGAAATGGGCGGAGGAGCAGCAGGCCGCTCTCCTGCGCTTCTTTACGGAGCTGAAAATGGAGCTCTTGGAGTCAATGAATGCGACGACCACCAGGCTGATGGGAGCCCAGGCGACCCAAGAGGCGTCGATTCGGGAGCTACAGCAGGAGATGACTGTGAGGGAGGAGGAGGCCACGGTCCTCGTGGGAAAGGTAGAGGTGCACGAGGCACTCCACCTGAAATGGCAGAGCCGTTTTGAGGAGCTGGATACCCGAATGAGGCGGAAGAACCTGAGGATCTTGGGCCTGGCAGAAGGCCTGGAGGGGTCAGACCTCCCGGGATATGTAGCAGAAATGCTGAGCTCCCTGATGGGGGCAGGGGCCGTCCCTTCGCCCCTGGAGCTGGAAGAGGCCTACAGGGTCATGGCTAGGAGGCCAAGAGAAAATGAGCCCCCGAGGGCGGTGCTGGTGCGGTTCCAGCGACTCAGCGACCGTGAGAGAGTGCTGGAGTGGGCCAAGAGGGAAAGGAGCAGCAAGTGGGAGAATTCGACGGTGAGGGTCTACCAGGACTGGAGTGCGGAGGTGGCAAAGCGGCGGGCCCGGTACAACCGGACGAAGGCGGTGCTACATGCAAAACGGATCAGGTTCGGAATGCTGCAGCCAGCGCGCTTGTGGGTCACCTACAAGAACCAACACCACTATTTTGAGTCCCCTTAGGAGGCGTGGGCCTTTGTACAGGAAGAGAAACTGGACTCAAATTAGACCCAGGGGATACTTGGCGGCCGTAGCCGCTCGGGTACTTTCAGCTGAATTCTTTGTTTGGATTTTGAACTCTTGCTGTGGTTTTTCTTCTGATGTTTTTTCCCCCTCTGCCAACTTCCCTTAGTTATTGTTATTGTGGTTATTCATGGTTATTTATGGTTATTTATGCTGTTTGGTAGAGGGCGACTGTTA
Organism: Scyliorhinus canicula; assembly: GCF_902713615.1. Lineage (NCBI taxonomy): Eukaryota > Metazoa > Chordata > Chondrichthyes > Carcharhiniformes > Scyliorhinidae > Scyliorhinus > Scyliorhinus canicula. The sequence continues at coordinate 103,862,964 of NC_052158.1, forward strand.
AGTACAATGTTATTTGTTATTTATCTGTTATTTATAATGTTAATTTGGGGAGGCGGGACGGGGGGGAGAGCAGATCGGGGATATGGGCTCCTAGGGGGGGTTCTTTACAGGCATGGACGGGGACGGGGGTGGAACTGAAGATGGCGGGGTGGGGTGTGGCAGGGCGAAAGCGCGGGCTTTCCTCTGTTTTCCCGCGCGCGGGGCAGAGGAGGGGGGAGGGGAGGAGTGCGGGGCGTGGCTAGCAATGGCGAACTTTCCCGCGCTGGAGCGGGGCCAGGGAGGAGTGGCAAGGGGGGGGAGGCCCCCCCCCCCCCGAGCCGGGAGGAGTCGGAGTGTGGCAGGAGCAGCCGGGTCAGCGTGAACCAGCTGACTTACGGGAGTACGATGGAGGGTACATCGCGGCTAGGAGGGGTCCTAGCCTGGGTGGGGGGGGGGGGGGGGGGGGGAGGGGGGTTAGGGAGGGACACCGGGTTGCTGCTGAAAAGACCAGAAACGGGAAGTGGAGGACTGGAGAGGTGGGGGGAGGGAGACATCGCCATGGGGAGCGGGTCAGAAGGGGAGGGTCGACCCGGGGCGAGCAGGGAACAGGACATGGCTAATCGGCAGGGGAGGGGGGCGGGTCGTCCCGCGACCCGGCTGATCACTTGGAACGTGAGGGGGTTGAATGGGCGGTCAAGAGATCAAGGGTATTCTCACACCTGAAGGGACTGAAGGCTGATGTAGCAATGTTACAGGAGACCCATTTGAAGGTAGTGGACCAGGTTCGCCTGAGAAGGGGGTGGGTGGGACAGGTGTTCCACTCTGGATTGGACGCAAAGAACCGGGGCGTGGCGATTCTGGTGGGAAAGAGGGTGTCGTTCGTGGCGGAGGAGGTGGTGGCGGATAAGGAGGGTAGGTATGTGATGGTGAAGGGTAAGCTGTAGGGGGAGAAAGTGGTGATGGTCAACGTATATGCCCCGAACTGGGATGACGCGGGTTTTATGAGGCGCCTATTGGGCCTCATTCCGGGACTGGAGGCAGGGGGCTTGATCATGGGGGGGGGACTTTAACACAGTGCTGGACCCCGGCCTAGACAGATCGAGTTCAAGGACCAATAGGAGGCCGGCAGCGGCAGAAGTGCTGAGGGGGTACATGGAGCAGATGGGAGGAGTAGACCCATGGAGGTTTGGTAGGCCGAGGGCGAGGGAGTATTCCTTTTTCTCCCACGTCCATAGAGTGTACTCCAGAATCGATTTCTTCGTGTTGAGCAGGGGGCTGATCCCGAGGGTACGGGAAGCTGAGTACTCGGCCATTGCGATCTCTGATCATGCACCACATTGGGTGGATGTGGAAATGGGGGAGGCGCGGGACCAGCGCCCGCTGTGGCGGCTGGATGTGGGGCTGTTAGCGGACGACGAGGTGTGTAAAAGGGTCCGGAAGAGCATCGAGAGCTATCTGGACTTGAATGACACGGGTGAGGTGCAGGTGGGGATGGTCTGGGAGGCCCTGAAGGCAGTGATCAGGGGAGAGCTGATCTCCATAAGGGCGCACAGAGAAAGAAAGGAGAGGCAGGAGAGGGAGAGGCTGGTGGGGGAGCTATTGGAAGTGGATAGGAGATATGCGGAGGCACCAGAGGAGGGGCTGCTGGGAGAACGGCGCAGCCTGCAGGTCAAGTTCGACCTGCTGACCACCAGGAAGGCAGAGACGCAGTGGAGAAGGGCACAGGGCGCGGTCTATGAGTATGGGGAAAAGGCGAGCAGGATGCTGGCACACCAGCTTCGCAAACGAGATGCGGCTAGGGAGATTGGGGGAGTGAAGGAGAGGGGCGGGAAGGTAGTGCAGAAGGGGCAAGAAGTGAACGGGGTCTTCAGGGATTTTTACAAGGAGTTGTATCGGTCTGAGCCGCCGACGAGGAGAGGGGGAATGGAGGACTTCCTAAACAAATTGAGGTTCCCAAGGGTCCAGGAGGGGCTGGTAGAAGGGCTGGGGGCGCCAATAGGGCTAGAGGAGCTAGTCAAGGGAATAGGTCAGATGCAAGCGGGGAAGGCGCCGGGGCCAGATGGGTTCCCGGTGGAATTCTATAAGAAAAATGTGGACTTGGTGGGACCGGTACTGGTACGAGCCTTTAATGAGGCGCGAGAGGGGGGGGTTCTGCCCCCGACAATGTCGCAGGCACTGATCTCCCTGATATTGAAGCGGGATAAAGACCCCGTGCAGTGCGGGTCCTACAGGCCTATCTCGCTTCTGAACGTGGATGCCAAGTTGCTGGCAAAGATCCTGGCAGCTAGAATAGAGGATTGTGTGCCAGGGGTAATCCATGAGGACCAGACGGGGTTCGTGAAGGGGCGGCAGCTCAACACGAACGTGCGGAGATTGCTGAATGTAATTATGATGCCGGCAGTGGAGGGGGAGGCTGAGATAGTGGTAGCGCTGGACGCGGAGAAGGCATTCGATAGGGTGGAGTGGGAGTACCTGTGGGAGACGCTGGAACGGTTTGGGTTTGGGGAAGGGTTTATTAAGTGGGTGAAGTTGCTCTACTCGGCCCCGACGGCGAGTGTAGTGACAAACGGGAGGAGGTCGGAGTATTTCGGGCTCCACCGAGGGACCAGGCAGGGATGTCCTCTATCCCCCCTACTTTTCGCACTGGCGATTGAACCGTTGGCGATGGCACTGAGGGGTTCAGGGGGGTGGAGAGGACTGACTAGGGGAGGGGAGGAACATCGAGTATCGCTGTATGCGGATGATCTACTGCTGTACGTGGAAGACCCAGAAGGGGGAATGCCGGAGATAATGGAACTATTAGCAGAGTTTGGGGACTTTTCGGGGTACAAACTAAATTTGGGCAAAAGCGAGGTTTTTGTGATACACCCGGGGGACCAGGGAGAGGGTATTGGGAGACTCCCCTTCAAGCGAGCAGGAAAGAGCTTTAGGTACTTAGGGGTGCAGGTGGCAAGGAACTGGGGGACCCTCCACAAGTTGAACTTTTCCAGGCTGGTGGAACAGATGGAGGAGGAATTTAAGAGGTGGGACATGGTACCGTTGTCGCTGGCGGGGAGGGTGCAGTCAATCAAAATGACGGTCCTCCCAAGGTTCTTGTTTTATTTCAGTGCTTGCCCATCTTCCTCCCTAGGGCCTTCTTCAAAAAGGTGACGAGTAGCATCATGAGCTACGTGTGGGCGCATGGCACCCCAAGGGTGAGGAGGGTCTTTTTGGAGCGGAGTAGGGACAGTGGAGGGCTGGCACTACCCAATCTTTCGGGGTACTACTGGGCGGCAAATGTGTCAATGGTGCGCAAGTGGATGATGGAAGGGGAGGGGGCAGCTTGGAAACGAATGGAGAGGGCGTCCTGTGGCAACACAAGCCTGGGGGCCCTAGTAACGGCACCATGGCCGCTCCCCCCCACGAGGTACACCACGAGCCCGGTGGTGGCGGCCACCCTCAAGATATGGGGGCAGTGGAGGCGACATAGGGGGGAAATGGGAGGTCTGTTGGCGGCGCCAATAAGAGGGAACCATAGATTCATCCCGGGGAACATCGACGGGGGATTTCAGAGCTGGTACAGGGTGGGCATACGGCAGCTGAAGGACCTGTTTATAGAGGGGAGGTTTGCGAGCCTGGGAGGGCTGGAGGAGAAGTTTGAGCTCCCCCCCGGGAAACATGTTCAGATATTTACAAGTGAAGGCATTTGCTAGGCGGCAGGTGGAGGGGTTTCCCCTGCTCCCCAGTAAGGGGGCGAGTGATAGGGTGCTCTCGGGGGTCTGGGTCGGAGGGGGGAAGATATCAGACATCTACAAGATAATGCAGGAGGCGGAAGAAGCATCAGGGGAGGAGCTGAAAGCCAAGTGGGAAGGGGAGCTGGGAGAGCAGATAGAAGACGGGACGTGGGCGGATGCACTGGAGAAGGTCAATTCTTCCTCCTCGTGTGCGAGGCTGAGCCTCATTCAATTTAAGGTGCTGCATAGAGCTCACATGACGGGGACAAGGATGAGCCGGTTCTTTGGGGGGGAGGACAGGTGTGTCAGATGTCTGGGAAGCCCAGCGAAACATGTGCATATGTTCTGGGCATGTCCGGTGCTGGAAGGGTTCTGGAAGGGGGTGGCAAGGACGGTGTCGAAGGTGGTGGGGTCCAGGGTCAAACCAGGATGGGGGCTTGCGATCTTTGGGGTCGGGGTAGAACCGGGGGTACAGGAGGCTAGGGAGGCCGGAATACTGGCCTTTGCGTCCCTAGTGGCTCGACGAAGGATATTAATTCAATGGAAGGACGCGAGGCCTCCAAGCGTTGAAACTTGGATTAACGATATGGCTAGCTATATTCAGCTAGAAAGGATCAAATTTGCCCTGAGAGGGTCGGTACAGGGATTCTCCAGGCGGTGGCAACCTTTCCTTGACTTTTTAGATCAGAGATAGACGTTCGGGGTCGTGGCAGCAGCAACCCGGGAGAGGGGGGGGGGAGGGAGGGGGGGGGGAGGGGAGGGGGGGGAGGGGAGGGGGGGGGCAGCAAGGGTCGTGGGGGGACATGCACGACTGTAACGCGGGCAAGTCTGCTCGCTGCTCATGTCTGAAACTGTAGGCTGCCTTGTTTGTTAAGGTTGCCTGGGGGGGGGGGGGGGGGGGGGAGGACTGGTGCGCGCGAGAGGGCGGGCGAGGGAGGGACATTTGCCTAGAGGGATTGTGTTGTAAATAATTAAAAAAATTAGTAGGGGTAAATGTTTGTATGGAAAAACTCTTTCAATAAAAATTATTTATAAAAAAAAAAAGAATATTTTATTGAAAGGCTACCGCCTCGAATAGAACCCTGCTCCCACCCTTCTCAGAATGTGCTTGACCTTCTCCAAGTACAAAACTCCATAAGGTCACTTAACCAGGATGAAGCAATTGGTCCTCCACTCAAGCAGAACTCTCCGTCAGGCTATTAACGATACAAAGGCGAGTGCATCCGCCTTCACCTTCTCCTGCAGCTCCAGCAAGTTTACGACCCCAAATAGCTACCAGTAGGCGGGCAAGACTCCAGCTCAATCCCAAGAATCACTGACATGGTGTTGAATAAGGAGAACAGTTCCCTCTCTCACTTCCTTTTTACCTCATCTAATGGAACTTGCCCCACTGACAAAATTCAACCATAAATATCCGATATCGTTCCCTCCCAGCTCAGCCAGCAAAAGAACCGTGTCCGACAAAGAGGGCGAGGGTGCCAGGGGTAAGTGTGCAAAAAAACCATGCACCTGAAAAACCTAAATAGATTAGACTTCGACGTTTGGAATTTACCCAACAAATTTTCAAAACCAGTGAGCCTCCCCTCTAAACATGTCCCCAAACCTTTCTAACTCCTCCTTTCCCCATGACCTGAATAACTAATCGAAATTAACGCGATTATTTCTGCAGATTGGGCCTAACATTGACATGCTACCCAACTTAAAATGCTGCCTGAACTGTCTCCACCTCCGCAGAGTAGCCACCACCTCTAGGATTATGTAAAATTTTCAGTGGAAAATGGAAGCAGAGATGTAACCAAGGCCCTCAAACTAGTACCCCGACAAGCACCCACCACCATCCACCCCCATATCAGGATGTTTAAGTCACCCCCATACTTTCTCAATGTTTGTAGCCCAATAGTCAAATTGCAAATTCAGTAGCTCTACAAACGTCCTACGAATCCGTGCAGTCTCACCAGCCCAAATAAAGGAAGAAAATCAATTTATGCACCGTCACAAAAATATTTAGGAAGGAAAACTGGTTGATACTGAAACAATAACCTAGGAAGGACATTCATGTTTACCGGCCCAGGTTCAATTCCGGCCACTGTCCAAAGAAGTGCAGGTTAGGTGGATTGGTCATGCTAAATTGCCCCTTCATGTCCAAAAAGCTTAGATGGGGTTACGGGGATAGGGTGGAGGCTTGGGCTTAAGTAGAGTACTCTTTCCAAAGGACCAGTGCTGTGACTCGATGGGCCGAATGGTCTCCTGCACTGTCAAATCTATCATTCTATAAGAAACATTTTTGTACACCGTTGTCGTGATTTCAAGTACACTATGTGAAAGAGTAGGAAAATGAGCAGGGCAATGGGCGAATTGGAAATCAATTCCAAAGAGCTGGCACAGGGACAGGGCTGTCCAGTTCTGTGTTCACTTTTTTTTGTTTAGCATTATTTTATTCTCTTCTAAATATTGATCTGGCATTGCTATTCTCTCTAAATCTTCTATACTGACTCCTGTCAGTATCTTCTCATATTTGTTGTAACTTTTTGTCTTACATCAGTGTTGTTCAAACTCCTTATTGGAATCTGTAAATATGTACATCAACAAGTACATTGACCAAACTAAGCATGATGGGAAAAGGAGGCTAACATCGAAGCAAGTAGTACAGTGTAACTGCTGACGGTGGAGAAAATGGTTTGGATACAGAACTGGCTCGGTCATAGAAGACAGGGTAGCAGTGGAATGGTGCTTTTCTGAATGGAGAGTTATGATTAGTGGTGTTCCGCAGGGATCAGTGCTGGGACCTTTGCTGTTTGTGATATATATATAAATGATTTGAAGGAAAATGTAACTGGTCTGATTAAAATGTTTGTGGACAACACAAAGGTTGGTGGAATTGAGATCCTGGGGATGAGAACTGTCAGAGGATGCAGAAGGATTTAGATCAGTTGGAGACTTGGACGGAGAGATGGCAGATGGAGTTTAATCGGTAAAATGTGAGGTAATGCATTTTGGAAGGTCTAATACAGGTGTGAAATATTCAGTAATTGGCAGAACCCTTAAGAGTATTGACAGGCAGAGGAATCTGGGTGTATAGGTCCACAGGTCACAAAGTGGCAAGGTAGGTGGAGAAGATAGTCAAGAAGGCATACAGCATGCTTGCCTTCATCGGTTAGGGCACTGTGTATAAAAATTGGCAAGTCATGCTGCAGCTTGTCTACAGCGCTGAGGACCGGGGTTTGATCCCGGCCCTGGCTCACTGTTCTTGTGAGGAATTCTCCTGAGGAAGGAGCAGTGCTCCGAAAGCTAGTGTTTGAAACAAACATGTTGGACTTTAACCTGGTGTAAGACTTCTTACTGTGTTCTTGTGGAGTTTGCACATTCTTCCTGTGACTGTGTGGGCCTCCCCCCACAACCCAAATGATGTGCAGACCAGGTGGATTGGCCACGCTAAATTGTCCCTTAATTGGAAAAATAATAAATGGCTACTCTAAATTAAAAATAAAGTCATGCTGCAGCCATAAGGAACCTTAGTTAGGCCACACTTGGAATATAGGGCGGCACTGCTGCATCACGGCAGTGATGCAATAGTTTGCATATTCTCCCACGTCTGCAGGGTCTCGCCCCCTCAACCCAAAGATGTGCAGGGTAGGTGGATTGGCCATGCTAAATTGCCCTCAATTGGGAAAAAAAAGAATTGGCCACTTTAGTGTTCAATTCTAGTCGCCACACTACAAGAAGGATGGAGAGGCTTTGGAGAGGGTACAGAAGAGGTTTACTAGGATATTGTCTGGTGCGGAGGTCATTAGCTATGAGGAGAAGTTGGATAAACTTGGTTTGTTCTCATTGGAATGATGGAGGTTGAGGGGTGACCTGATTGAAATTACAAAAGTACAAAATTAGGAGCGCATGGACAGAGTGGATAGTCAGAAGCTTTTTCCCAGGGTGGAAGAGTCAATTACTAAGGGACATAGGTTTACGGCCTGAGGGACAAAATTTAGTGGAGATGTGCGAGGGGAGTTTTTTTACACAGAAGGTAGTGGGTGTCTGGACCTCACCGCCAGAGGAGGTGTTGGAAGCAGATATGATAGTGACATTTAAGGTGCATCTTGACAAATACATGAATAGGATGGGAATAAGAACATAAGAACTAGGAGCAGGAGTAGGCCATCTGGCCCCTCGAGCCTGCTCCGCCATTCAATGAGATCATGGCTGATCTTTTGTGGACTCAGCTCCACTTTCCGGCCCGAACACCATAACCCTTAATCCCTTTATTCTTCAAAAAACTATCTATCTTTACCTTAAAAACATGTAATGAAGGAGCCTCAACTGCCTCACTGGGCAAGGAATTCCATAGATTCACAACCCTTTGGGTGAAGAAGTTCTTCCTAAACTCAGTCCTAAATCTACTTCCCCTTATTTTGAGGCTATGCCCCCTAGTTCTGCTTTCACCCGCCAGTGGAAACAACCTGCCCGCATCTATCCTATCTAGTCCCTTCATAATTTTAAATGTTTCTATAAGATCCCCCCTCATCCTTCTAAATTCCAACGAGTACAGTCCCAGTCTACTCAACCTCTCCTCATAATCTACATGTCGATTGGTTTAACCAGGTCGGTCAAGGCAACCGTGAGGAGGAGTTTATAGAATGTATCCGCGATAGTTTCCTAGAACAGTATGTAATGGAACCTACGAGGGAACAAGCGGTCCTAGATCTTGTCCTGTGTAATGAGACAGGATTGATTCATGATCTCATAGTTAGGGATCCTCTCGGAAGGAGCGATCACAATATGGTGGAATTTAAAATACAGATGGAGGATGAGAAAGTAAAATCAAATACTAGTGTTTTGTGTTTAAACAAAGGAGATTACAAGGGGATGAGAGAAGAACTAGCTAAGGTAGACTGGGAGCTAAGACTTTATGGTGGAACAGTTGAGGAACAGTGGAGAACCTTGCAAGCGATTTTTCACAGTGCTCAGCAAAGGTTTATACCAATAAAAAGGAAGGACAGAAGAAAGAGGGAAAATCGACCGTGGATATCTAAGGAAATAAGGGAGAGTATCAAATTGAAGGAAAAAGCATATAAAGTGGCAAAGATTGCTGGGAGATTAGAGGACTGGGAAATCTTTAGGGGGCAACAGAAAGCTACTAAAAAAGCTATAAAGAAGAGTAAGATAGAGTATGAGAGTAAACTTGCTCAGAATATAAAAACAGACAGTAAAAGTTTTTACAAATATATAAGACAAAAAAGAGTGGCTAAGGTAAATATTGGTCCTTTAGAGGATGAGAAGGGAGTTTTAATAATGGGAAATGAGGAAATGGCTGAGGAACTGAACAGGTTTTTTGGGTCGGTCTTCACAGTGGAAGACACAAATAACATGCCAGCGACTGATAGAAATGAGGCTATGACAGGTGAGGACCTTGAGAGGATTGTTATCACTAAGGAGGGAGTGATGGGCAAGCTAATGGGGCTAAAGGTAGACAAGTCTCCTGGCCCTGATGGAATGCATCCCAGAGTGCTAAAAGAGATGGCTAGGGAAATTGCAGATGCACTAGTGATAATTTACCGAAATTCACTAGACTCTGGGGTGGTCCCGGTGGATTGGAAATTAGCAAACGTGACGCCACTGTTTAAAAAAGGAGGTAGGCAGAAAGCAGGAAATTATAGGCCAGTGAGTTTAACTTCGGTAATAGGGAAGATGCTGGAATCTATCATCAAGGAAGAAATTGCGAGGCATCTGGATAGAAATTGTCCCATTGGGCAGACGCAGCATGGGTTCGTTAAAGGCAGGTCATGCCTAACTAATTTAGTGGAATTTTTTGAGGACATTACCAGTGCAGTAGATAACGGGGAGCCGATGGATGTGGTATATCTGGATTTCCAGAAAGCCTTTGACAAGGTGCCACACAAAAGGTTGCTGCATAAGATAAAGATGCATGGCATTAAGGGTAAAGTAGTAGCATGGATAGAGGATTGGTTAATTAATAGAAAGCAAAGAGTTGGGATAAATGGGTGTTTCTCTGGTTGGCAATCAGTAGCTAGTGGTGTCCCTCAGGGATCCGTGTTGGGCCCACAATTGTTCACAATTTACGTTGATGATTTGGAGTTGGGGACCAAGGGCAATGTGTCCAAGTTTGCAGATGACACTAAGATGAGTGGTAAAGCGAAAAGTGCAGAGGATAGTGGAAGTCTGCAGAGGGATTTGGATAGGTTAAGTGAATGGGCTCGGGTCTGGCAGATGGAATACAATGTTGACAAATGTGAGGTTATCCATTTTGGTGGGAATAACGGCAAACGGGATTATTATTTAAACGATAAAATATTAAAGCATGCCGCTGTTCAGAGAGACTTGGGTGTGCTAGTGCATGAGTCACAGAAGGTTGGTTTACAAGTGCAACAGGTAATTAAGAAGGCAAATGGAATTTTGTCCTTCATTGCTAGAGGGATGGAGTTTAAGACTAGGGAGGTTATGTTGCAATTGTATAAGGTGTTAGTGCGGCCACACCTGGAGTATTGTGTTCAGTTTTGGTCTCCTTACTTGAGAAAGGACGTACTGGCGCTGGAGGGTGTGCAGAGGAGATTCACTAGGTTAATCCCAGAGCTGAAGGGGTTGGATTATGAGGAGAGGTTGAGTAGACTGGGACTGTACTCGTTGGAATTTAGAAGGATGAGGGGGGATCTTATAGAAACATTTAAAATTATGAAGGGAATAGATAGGATAGATGCGGGCAGGTTGTTTCCACTGGCGGGTGACAGCAGAACTAGGGGGCATAGCCTCAAAATAAGGGGAAGTAGATTTAGGACTGAGTTTAGGAGGAACTTCTTCACCCAAAAGGTTGTGAATCTATGGAATTCCTTGCCCAGTGAAGCAGTTGAGGCTCCTTCATTACATGTTTTTAAGGTAAAGATAGATAGTTTTTTGAAGAATAAAGGGATTAAGGGTTATGGTGTTCGGGCCAGAAAGTGGAACTGAGTCCACAAAAGATCAGCCATGATCTAATTGAATGGCGGAGCAGGTTCGAGGGGCCAGATGGCCTACTCCTGCTCCTAGTTCTTATAACCCCTTCAGCTCTACTTTACCCTTAATGCCATGCATCTTTATCTTATGCAGCAACCTTTTGTGTGGCACCTTGTCAAAGGCTTTCTGGAAATCCAGATATACCACATCCATTGGCTCCCCGTTATCTACTGCACTGGTAATGTCCTCAAAAAATTCCACTAAATTAGTTAGGCACGACCTGACTTTTATGAACCCATGCTGCGTCTGCCCAATGGGACAATATCCAGATGCCTCGCTATTTCTTCCTTGATGATAGATTCCAGGGGCCATCAATAGTGGAATCAAGTGGCACTCGCTCACAATAACCTGCTCACTGACACTCAGTTTGGGAACCATTCAGGTTCACCTCCTGAACTTATCCTTAGCCAAACATGGATAAAAAACTGGACATAAGAGGGGAGGTGGAAGTTATTGCCATTGATGTCAAGACAGCATTTGACATCAAGGAGCCCTAGAAAAACTGAAGTCAATGGGAATCAGGATGAAAACTCTTCACTGGTTGAAGTCATGCCTAGCCCAAAGGAAGATGGCTATCGTTGGTTATTGGTTATGTCCTGTTCTCTGTATTCATTAGCTGCCTGTTTGTATCTCATTATATGCATGTCTGCATATCATGACAGATGCCTCACTACTTATTCCTTGATGATAGATTCCAGCATCTTCCCTACTACCGAAGTTAAGCTCACTGGCCTATAATTTCCTGCTCTCTGCCTACCTCCTTTTTTAAACAGTGGTGTCACGTTTGCTAATTTCCAATCCACCGGGACCACCCCAGAGTCTAGTGAATTTTGGTAAATCATCATTAGTGCATCTGCAATTTCCCTAGCCATTTCTTTAAGCACTCTGGGATGCATTCTATCAGGGCCAGGAGACTTGTCTATCTTTAGCCCCATTAGCTTGCCCATCACTACCTCCTTAGTGATAACAATCCTCTCAAGGTCCTCACCTGCCATAGCCTCATTTCTATCAGTCGCTGGCATGTTATTTGTGTCTTCCACTGTGAAGACCGACCCAAAAAACCTGTTCAGTTCCTCAGCCATTTCCTCATCTCCCATTATTAAAACTTCCTTCTCATCCTCTAAAGGACCAATATTTACCTTAGCCACTCTTTTTTGTTTTATATATTTGTAAAAATTTTTGCTGTCTGTTTTTATATTCTGAGCAAGTTTACTCTCATACTCTATCTTACTCTTCTTTATAGCTTTTTTTAGTAGCTTACTGTTGCCCCCTAAAGATTTCCCAGTCCTCTCGTCTCCCACCAATCTTTGCCACTTTATATGCTTTTTCCTTCAATTTGATACTCTCCCTTATTTCCTTAGATATCCACGGTAGATTTTCCCTCTTTCTACCGTCCTTCCTTTTTGTTGGTATAAACCTTTGCTGAGCACTGTGAAAAATCGCTTGCAAGGTTCTCCACTGTTCCTCAACTGTTCCACCATAAAGTCTTTGCTCCCAGTCTACCTTAGCTAGTTCTTCCCTCATCCCATTGTAATCTCCTTTGTTTAAACACAAAACACTAGTATTTGATTTTACTTTCTCACCCTCCATCTGTATTTTAAATTCCACCATATTGTGATCGCTCCTTCCGAAAGGATCCTTAACTATGAGATCATGAATCAATCCTGTCTCATTACACAGGACAAGATCTAGGACCGCTTGTTCCCTCGTAGGTTCCATTACATACTGTTCTAGGAAACTATCGCGGATACATTCTATAAACTCCTCCTCAAGGTTGCCTTGACCAACCTGGTTAAACCAATCGACATGTAAATTAAAATCCCCCATGATAACTGCTGTACCATTTCTACATGCATCAGTTATTTCTTTGTTTATTGCCTGCCCCACCATAACGTTACTATTTGGTGGCCGATAGACTACTCCTATCAGTGACTTTTTCGCCTTACTATTCTTGATTTCCACCCAAATGGATTCAACCTTATCCTCCATAGCACCGATGTCATCCCTTACTATTGCCCGGATGTCATCCTTAAATAACAGAGCAACACCACCTCCCTTACCATCCACTCTGTCCTTCCGAATTGTTTTGATACCCTCGGATATTTAACTCCCAGTCGTGACCATCCTTTAACCATGTTTCAGTAATGGCCACTAAATCATAGTCATTCACGATAATTTGTGCCATCAACCCAATTTACTTTATTCCCAATACTACGAGCATTCAGGTAAAGTACACTTATGTTGGTTTTTTTACCTCTGTTTTGAATCTTAACATCTCCAGTTTTAGTCCTTTTAGTATTACTGGGCCTATTCACTGAGCTCCCCTCAGTCACTGTACTTTTCCCCTTACTTCCTGTGGCTTCTGTCCCTGTTTTACTACCTTCCAACTTCCTGCATCGGTTCCCATCCCCCTGCCACATTAGTTTAAACCCTCCCCAACAGCTCTAGCAAACACCCCCCCAGGACATCGGTTCCAGTCCTGCCCAAGTGCAGACCATCCGGTTTGTACTGGTCCCATCTCCCCCAGAACCGGTCCCAATGCCCCAGGAATTTGAATCCCTCCCTCTTACACCATCTCTCGAGCCACGCATTCATCCTATCTATCCTGACATTCCTACTCTGACTAGCTCATGGCACTGGTAGCAATCCTGAGATTACTACCTTTGAGGTCCTACTTTTTAGTTTATCTCCTAACTCCCTGAATTCCGCTTGTAGGAGCTCATCCCGTTTTTTACCTATATCGTTGGTGCCTATGTGCACCACGACAGCTGGCTGTTCTCCCCCCAGAATGTCCTGTAGCCGCTCCGAGACATCCTTGACCCTTGCACCAGGGAGGCAACATACCATCCTGGAGTCTCGATTGCGTCCACAGAACCGCCTGTCTATTCCCCTTACGATCGAGTCCCCTATCACTATAGCCCTGCCATTTTTCTTCCTGCCCTGCTGTGCAGCAGAGCCAGCCATGGTGCCATGAACCTTGCTGCTGCTGCCTTCCCCTGGTGAGCCATCTCCCTCAACAGTATCCAAAAGTGATATATCTGTTTTGCAGGGAGATGACCGCAGGGGACACCTGCACTGCCTTCCTACTCTTGCTCTGTCTTTTGGTCACCCATTTTCTATCTCCCTCAGTAAGCTTCACCTGCGGTGTGACCAACTCGCTAAACGTGCTATCCACGACCTCCTCAGCATCGCGGATGCTCCAAAGTGAGTCCATCCGCAGCTCCAGAGCCGTCAAGCGGTCTAACAGGAGCTGCAACTGAACACACTTCTTGCACGTGAAAGAACCAGGGACAGTGAACGTGTCCCTGAGCTCCCACATCGCACACGAGGAGCATGACACGGGTCTGGAATCTCCTGCCATGTCTTAAACCTTAGGTAAACTTAAACAACTACAATTTCAAAGTAAAAATAAATAAATTAGACAATGAAAAGAAAAAGAGAAACTACTTACCAGTCACTTACCAGGGTTAAAAAGCACCTCTGAAAAAGCACGTTCTCCCACTCTGCACCGAATTACCTCACTGCACCAAATTACCACTGTCCAACTTCCCACTCTGGATTTGCCTCACTCCGGATGTGTCTCCTTGAAAAGCGCAAGGAGAATAGAGGGATATGGACCCCGGAAGTGTAGAAGGTTTTAGGTTAGACGGGCAGCATGGTCGGCGCAGGCTTGGAGGATCGAAAGGCCTGTTCCTGTGCTGTACTTTTCTTTGTTCCTTGTTGTTATCGGAGCAGTCTACGTACGAGACTCAGCATTCCTGAAGTTGATGTGATTAACTAAGCTGCTGTAATAAACAGCAGATTTCGGCCCAGACGGTGGGCACCTGCAGAACAAAGGAAAAAGTCAACATCTGCAGGGGGCTGTTGACTCTCAGTTCAGATGAACATTGAGTCCTGAGCTTACATACACAAAGGAAGCAAAGAAGGATAAAAGGAAACCTACTGGAGACGGGAGGAGAGAGGACTCAAGACCAGCCATCACGGAGGACTGAAGACCCTGAGCTCTGAGAAGGACAACAGTCTATTTCCCCTAAAGAAATGAACCTGGACAGACAGGTAATATCTGAAATTAACTCTTAGAAACTGTGATTAGGGGTGGCACAGTGGTTAGCACTGCTGCCTCACGGCGCCGAGGTCCCGGGTTCGATCCTGGACCCGGGTCACTGTCCGTGTGGAGTTTGCACATTCTCCACATGTCTGCGTGGGTCTCACCTCCACAGCCCAAAAGATGTGCAAGGTTAAGTGGATTAGCCACACTAAATTGCCCCTTAATTGGAAAAAAGAATTGGTTACTCTAAAAAAAAATTTTAAATGAAACTTTGGCTCGGAATTGTGTGAGCACCTAGATTGGTAATATCTGAAACAAACTCATAGAAACTGTGAATAGGAACTGTGCGATAAACTGCGTGAGAATGGGGAGCTTTAACTCTGTGAGTGGACATAAGGAAAACCAATAAACAGAGATTTGAATTGAAACAGAGTCAAGTGTGACTTGCCCGTGATGCTAAAAGCATTGAGGTAAAGTTTATCCAACAAATCTCACTCTGCTTTTCTTGCCTGCACCCCTCAGCAGAATATATTTATTTTCAAGGGCTGCAGACTTTAGCTGTATCTTGTATATTGACAATTGCTGCCTTACTAAACTGTTCACTGTTCTGTTAGGATCCCTCCTCCTTTTAACTGCAGCCTTAGGCTGTCAAGAGATTTTTGGCATTCTCTAGCATTGACCTTGTGGAGAAATATATTTATTGTCTCTTAAAACATATTATTGAAAGTGATTTTGCGGTGTATCTCAGTTGTCCCTTTTTAACTTGTTTAATAAAGATACCACAGATGGTTCTTAGTATAATTTTTGTGTGAATTGAAATTCTGCAAATTTTGTTCATGAGAAAAGCCACTGGAGATCAACAGGTCTTTTTTTTAATGGTAAAATCAAGAACACATAAATGCACTCCAACCGTAAGCATTTCCCAAAATACATTGAGGTTGGGTGAGTAAGCTAATAGTTATTAATGTTTATGTAGAGATTTATGGAGAGAAAAATACTCATTCTAACACCTTATGGGCTTTTGTCAGGAAATGCTTTCGTATTGCTTGCCTTTTGTTTCTCAACTTCTCTTTGCCCAATTCAACAGAAGATTTACTGTTCTGCTTCCTATTAGTTGTATCAAAGTAACATGTGATCCACCATTAGCAAAGCTTGATGAAATTATTGGCATTGTAACATGTAATTTCAAAATTTATAAATGCGAGTTAAAATAGATTTCAATTGCATTTTATTTCCCTTTAGGGTGTTTTTTTCTCAGTTTCTTTAAATGAAGAAATTTTGAGGAATGGTCTTGGCCGAACTGTTAACGTTGAGGGCCTAAATTCTAATCCTAAACTGTACTGGAGGTTACAGACAAAGTTGCTTAAAGCAGAACTAAACGCCCTGAAAAAAGGTAAAGGCATCTGGAAAGAACCTACTTTATTGGAAAGAATCTCAAATAATCTACAGGAGTACAAGATTTGGCATGACATGCATAATCTTTTTTCATGGGTCAAATCTCTCAGGAAAAAAGTACGTTGATATTCAGTTATGGATAAATATTGTAAAGTTATGCTTTTGTACAGTAAATCTAACTGCTTTCAAACTAGTTTGTCATGCTTAAGTATGTAATTACAAGTACAACTTGTATTATCCTGGTTTAAAAGAGACCCATTTATGACTATGCAAATGTTGCAGCTCACGTGTCCATTGAGAAATAGAAGTATTTACTTCATGTTCAAAACCATGCACTGGTATGTAGTACTGAGAAATGCAGTTTGTTGTTGAAGATACACTCTGCTTCAACTGAGAGTGATCTGAAATAAAATAGACACTTGGATTGCAAATCAGTTAAGTGACCAGAACTGTTTGCTGGTATGTGGAAGAAGGATTTTATAACTAATAGAAATTGCCTATCATCACTAAAATCTGTCAAGTACGTTTTCCTTTCTTGCTCTTGAATGAACTTCTGATTCTCGGAATTTTGAGAACACTTTGCAGTTCCACGATCTCCATCAGTTACAAGGACAAGCAGGTACATGGAAAATTTGAAAATGAAGGAAACGGTGCTAGAATAATAAGTCCAAAAATGTGCACCATTACTACTCCATTTTCAAAGCACTTGAAAAATGTCAGGTAAACATAAATTTACTGTTTGATGAAACCTGTAAATTACACCTAAAAGATATGCATTAGGTGTCCTTTATTTACCGGCGTGCTTGATTTTGAAATTATCATTGGAGAAGAGTTAAGTCATAGAATCCCTACAATGCAGAAGGTGGCTATTCAGCCCATTGTGTCTGCACCGATCCTCTGAAAGAGCACCCTACATAGGTCCAATCTGATGGACACCAAGGACAACTTATCCAATCCACCTAACCTGAAAATCTTTGGACTGTGCGAGGAAACAAGCACCCAGAGGAAACCCGCGCAGACACTGGGAGGACGTGCAAACTTCACACAGGCAGTCACCAGAAGTCGGAATTGAACCCAGGTGCCTGGCGTTGTGAAATTCTGGGATTGGCTATTTCTCCTCGAGCATTGCTTTTTTCACTCTCAATTGGAATTGTGCCTAATTTTGAAGTTTTGCATACAGGATGTGATTTCAATTCAACTTCTGTTTGTTGGATTCCTTATTTAATTGCAATCCCCAAAACCTTTCCCATTAAGGAAAAGGTGCCCTAATCCTGGCATCTGCTATATTTGCAGCCTACACAGGACAAGGCAGCAGCTGAAGAATGGGGTTCCTGGCAAGTCTCTGCAAAATCTGGGGAGAATGAATGTCCTGAAGACCCTTGAATGAGACCACTTCTTTCTGCCCTGCAAATGTTTGAATTGCTGGAAAGTGAGTAGATGTTGTTAATAGCTCATCAGTGCCTATATACTGGTGGTACGGTTGCCAACTCTGGTTGAAGGCAATCCTGCAAGTGTGATCACATGATCTGACCGTGTGTTAATTACACATTGTGCAATTCCATGTGATGCCAGATTAAATTATTTTAGATCACATTACTTCTACAAATTTTCGATTTACTGTAGATTGGGCCCGAGTCTTTACTGGTGGTTTCATACAGCAACAGATGTTTCAGAAGTTTCTTGGTGGTAACCCAGAGCAGGAACAGTGAAAAATGGTGGGTGGGGGGGAGAAAGGAAGCCATTCTTACCATCTGCCTTCCATCCCTTTCTCCTAACATCCATCCTTCCTCACTCTGCCGTACAATTATACAGCCTCCAATTTCCAGCATCCCCCAACCCAGTAGTTCATGGCTTTTGTAGAGGTCGCTTTAGTCAGTATCTGTAGGAACAGAAAAACAGTCCTATCCTGGTGATAAAGCTGTGCAAATATTCAATTCCAGAGATGGTGGTTTATATGCAAGAAACTAAGATTTCCATTGCACAGATGCCCTGAGGCTGCCTTGTACTTAACCGGTGTGTCTGATGACCAATTTAAATTGACTTGTTGCATTAAAGGTCATCAGTTTATATTTTCCAAATGTCTGTGGTTTCAAGTGGCATTAGAACATAGAACAGTACAGCACAGAACATGCCCTTTGGCCCTCGATTTTGTGCCGGGCATTGACCGAAACCAAGATCAAGCTATCCCACTCCCTGTCATTCTGGTGTGCTCCATGTGCCTATCCAGTAACCGCTTGAAAGTTCCTAAAGTGTCCGACTCCACTATCACAGCAGGCAGTTCATTCCACACCCTAACCACTCTCTGAGTAAAGAACCTACCTCGGACATCCCTCCTATATCTCCCACCCTGAATCTTATAGTTAAGCCCCCTTGTAACAACTACATCCACCTGAGGAAATAGTCTCTGAACGTCCACTCTATCTATCCCCCTCATCATCGTATAAACCTCTATTAAGTCGCCTCTCATCCTCCTCCGCTCCAAAGAGAAAAGCCCTAGCTCCCTCAACCTTTCCTCATAGGATCTAACCTGCGATCCAGGCAGCATCCTGGTTAAACCTCCTTTGCACCCTTTCCAATGCTTCCACATCCTTCCTATAGTGAGGTGACCAGAACTGCACACAATACTCCAAATGTGGTCGCACCAGGGTCATGTACTGTTGCAGCATAACCTCGCGGCCCTTAAACTCAAGCCCCCTGTTAATAAACGCTAACGCACTATAGGCCTTCTTCACGGCTCTATCCACTTGAGTGGCAACCTTCAGAGATCTGTGGACATGAACCCCAAGATCTCTCTGTTCCTCCACATTCCTCAGAACCCTGCCGTTGACCCTGTAATCCGCATTCAAATTTTTTCTACCAAAATGAATCACCTCGCACTTATCAGGGTTAAACTCACATCTGCCATTTTTCGGCCCAGCTCTGCATCTTATCAATGTCTCTTTGCAGCCTACAACAGGCCTCCACCTCATCCACTACTGCACCAATCTTGGTGTCATCAGCAAATTTACTGACCCACTCTTCAGCCCCCTCCTTCAAGTCATTGATAAAAATCACAAATAGCAGAGGACCCAGCACTGATCCCTGTGGTACACCGCTGGTAACTGGTCTCCAGTCTGAAAATTTTCCATCCACCACCACCCTCTGTCTTCTATGTGAAAGCCAGTTACTTATCCAATTGGCCAAATTTCCCTCTATCCCACACCTTCTTACTTTCTTCATAAGCCAACCATGGGGAACCTTATCAAATGCCTTACTAAAATCCATGTATACGACATCAACTGCTCTACCTTCATTTACACACTTAGTTACCTCCTCAAAGAATTCAGTCAAATTTGTGAGGCAAGACTTACCCTTCGTGTTGACTATCCCGGATTAAGCTGCATCTTTCCAAATGGTCATAAATCCTATCCTTCAGGACCTTTTCCATTAACTTACCAACCACCGAAGTAAGACTAACTGGCCTATAATTACCAGGGTCATTCCTATTCCCTTTCTTGAACAGAGGAACAATATTCGCCACTCTCCTGTCCTCTGGCGCTATCCCCGTGGACAATGAGGACCCAAAGATCAAAGCCAAAGGCTATGCAATCTCATCCCTTGCCTCCCAAAGAATCCTTGGATATATTCCATCTGGCCCAGGGGACTTGTCGACCCTAAGGTTTTTCAAAATTGCTAATACATCCTTCCTCAGAACATCTACCTCCTCCAGCCTACCCGCCTGTATCATCCTCAAAAACATGGCCCCTCTCCTTGGTGAACATTGAAGAAAAGTATTCATTCAAAGCCTCTCCTATTTCTTCTGACTCCATGCACAAGTTCCCACTACTGTCCTTGACCGGCATTGTGTGCCTAATATAATGTAAGTTATTTAGAACTGTCAGTTTGTGCCCATGTATTGAGAATATCTGTCTTTACAGGATTCTCTGTAATTTATTTTGGTGTCGAGTGCTTAGTTTTAAAAACACAAACTTGTGGGGAGCTGGAGGAGAAATATGGGTTTACAGATGCTGATTGGTTCAGGTACCTCCAGGTGCGTAGCTGTTTCAAAAAGCACTTTCCAGCCTTCCTCGTGAAGCAGCCTTCTACACTGCTCGAGCAAATTTTATCCTACTCTGGGCCGGAGATGGTCAGTACATCGGACATATACCAGCGGATAATGGGGAAGGAGATGGGCTCGGTTGATGGAGTGAAGGCAGACTCGAGGAGAACGTGCAGACTCCGCACAGACAGTGACTCAAGTTGGGAATCGAACCCTGGTTCCTGGCGCTATGAAGCAACGGTGCTAATCACTGTGCTATCCTGCCGCCCACATAATTAGGGCTGGGAACTTAAATAATATTATCGAAATATGGACATTCCTCAGACTGGCTCATCTTTCAATATGAATTTTATAGCCTGCAATGTAAAATGAAACATGTGTTTAATATGTAAGTTTTGCAATTGTTATATAATCAGACATACATGTCTGTATGTATTGATAAAAAAAAGAATCCTATTTTAAGATCAGTAAAACAGTTGGTTGTATATTATTTTGTATCATGTTACAAATGGCATTAGAACATCCGAAAAACCAGGAATATGAAAAGCCTCCGAGCTCATGGAAGCTCATTCCCACTCCTCTACATTGTTATTCATACCTTGGCTGTGTTAGTGGAAGGAATTGAAATACCTTTATCGACCATGAAGCACAGCCTCATCAATTGAGGAGGGCAACATTGGCCCTCCAAACTAAAGTTTGCTACTTCTCCTTTGACACAATCACTTGTTCCTGTCCTGTTGAGGTTTCAATGCACTTTCCTGTTCCTGAGTATTGGATTCCCTCAAGTGGAGATAGCTGATACTTTGGAGATGCAGGTATGTGCGAATTGCATGTTGTCCAGTTCCATTCTGATCAGAAACCTGCAGGTAAATTTATTATATGTTTGGGAATTTTGTACTGATTCTGCTAATCTACAATATTTATATATTTTGGCAAAGGTGGTGTTGTAAAATTGCAGTTGTACATATCTAATATGATTTTTATACATGAAAAAAAGCACTCAAATTGGATCGAAGTTCAATTAATAATAATCTTTATTGTCACAAGTAGGCTAACGTTAACACTGCAATGAAGTTACTGTGAAAATCCCCTAGTCGCCACATTCTGGCGCCCTTTCGGGTACATGGAAGGAGAATTCGGAGTGTCCAATTCACCTAACAAGTATGTCTTTCAGGACATGTGGGAGGAAACCCACGCAGGGAGAACGTGCAGACTCAGCACAGATTCTGCCCAAGCTGGGACCCCGGTGTTGTGAAGTAACAGTGCTAACCACTGTGCTGCCGTGCCACCTAATTCTTCGACTCATGAGGAGCAGGGTTGCTTCCATGACTCCAATTTCCCCGATTGAACTCACCGCAATCTACACGCCCCATATTCGACCACTTCACTATTTGTCTCTCCACCTGCTCCAAAACGTACCTGTGCGAGAAATGACCAGACATTTGTCTTTTTAATTAATGATCCAATTTCAGGCTAGTGTAAGGCCTATCTGTTGAAAACATCCTCTGTGCACAGTGTTCATTTCAGGGCAAGCCCACAGAAATATGCGTCCCAAGGTCTCAATTGGCTAATCCATGTATTGGCAGCCAGCCAGTAAATTCAGAAATCATCTTTTGATATGAAGCATGCTTTCACAACAGCAGCTTATGAGAGATCTATTCAAATCATTTAGGTTTGTAGATCTATCCTAAGTGTCTTTAGAGTACTGATCAGCTGTCTACATTTTTGCAATGATTTGATATGAAAGTGTAATTATTTCAGGCATGTTAAATAACAGCAACTTAAACTTCTAAAGCAGTAGCATACCAAACATTAATTGAACTTCAAAAGGTGAAATATAATACATTTATAATAGCACACACCCAAAATCCCTCCACAACTGCTCCAATAATCTTAGAACATGCTGATTTTGAACAATTTATTTTACTTTTAGGTAATATTTGTCCCATAGTAGAAGCATTCTGAAATGATGAAGACCATTAATCATGATGTGTCAATTAAGCATGTACTAAAGTTCCAAGGTGAAAATCTTGTTATTTGCATTGGCTAATATTATGGTTTCGTAAAATCCATGTAGGCTTATAAAACATTCCTGTGCTGCTGAGGTGAAACTTCTTTCTTTGGATGAATTCCAGATTACATCTGTTGAGAAGCACTTTGGAACATCTTTCTCAATGGAAGATGCAATATAAATTCAGGTTGTTGTCAAAGCTGCTGGTAAATTGTATGGTCAGCTTATTTACATGATGATGATGAGAATCATAGAATTTACTGTGCAGAAGAAGCAATGCTAATGAAAAATGCAAAATGGGATTTGAACACTTGGAGGTGGAAAATTATTCCATGAGGCTTTAAAAGCTGTCTTCAACTGGCAAGAACAGGAGAAACAGGCAGTAATTATCTGAAAGATTTTGTGCAATTTCATAACAGACAGCTTCAACTTTATAAACAACCCAAGGGACCCAAGCAGCAAAAACATCAAACTTTAAAGGGCCCTATAGAAGAGATGTAAGTAATAAGAGAAATAGTCCTGATCAAAATACTCCAAAGAGTATCTTTAGGACCATGTGGGGAAGATGGGAGTGGCACTGAGGGTGATCTCAGCACTGGAAGAGAAGAACCATCTTTTTTTTTTACTGATCCAAAAGGTAAGAACTGATGCTCTTCTCTCACTTTTCACCCAACCACCATGGGAATCATTGCATTGGTAATCATTCTTTCTTCGAGTAAAAGTGATTTTGTGGTACTCCATGTTTCAAAGATTTTCTACATCTCTAATTTACAGTAAATGTGTTCATCCCCCTTAAATATTACTACTGTGGAGCTAAACATTTATTACCTACTTTGCCAAGATGCCTGCATACCTATAACATTAGTTATTTGATTTCTACCTGGGAGACATTGTTAACATGCTAATCTTCAGCTAATGCACCTACACTTATTACAGGATAATTAATAGCTCTTGATGCTTATGAAAGACAGGTGATTGTTGGTGCTGTTGCAGATTTAAAAAATCTAACCTAATAAAAGATTGAGACTTCTGATGGTGACAAGAAGGAATAATAGCAAAATGGACTATTATTTAAATGGTAAAAAATTGCAGCATGCTGCTGTGCAGAGGGACCTAGGTGCATTCACCATGCCTCTTATGATCTTGCACACCTCTATAATGAAATGAAAATGAAAAGATCATTTAAGAAAAGATCAAAAATAATAAGATCACCCGTCAGCCTCCCATGCTCTAAAACAGTCGTAGCATGTCCAATCTTTCCCTATAATTCAGTCCCTTGAGTTCTGGCAACATCCTTGTAAATCTCTTCTGCACTCTCCAGTTTAATAACACCTTTTCTATAGCAAGGCGCCCAAAACTGAACAGAGTACTCCAGGTGTAGCCTCACCAACATCCTGTGCAATTAGAACATAGAACAGTACAGCACAGAACAGGCCCTTCGGCCCTCGATGTTGTGCCGAGCAATGATCACCCTACTCAAACCCACGTATCCACCCTATACCCATAACCCAACAACCCCCCCCCTTAACCTTACTTTTAAGGACACTACGGGCAATTTAGCATGGCCAATCCACCTAACCCGCACATCTTTGGACTGTGGGAGGAAACCGGAGCACCCGGAGGAAACCCAGGCAATTGCAACATAACTTCCCAACTTCTATACTCAATACCCTGACTGATGAAGGCCAGCATGCCAAAAGCCTTCTTCATTGCCTATCTACCTGTGACTCCACCTTTAGAGAACCTTGCCCCTGAACTCTAAGGTCCCTCTGTTCCAAGATACTCCCTAAGGTCCTACCATTCACCATGAAAGTGTTACCTTGATTTGACTTTCCAAAATGCAACACCTCACACTTAACTGTATTGAACTCAATTTGCCATTTCTCGGCCCACTTCCCCAGCTGATCAAGATCCTGCTGCAATTTTTGAGAACCTTCCTCACTGTCTGCAATACCATCTATTTTAGTGTCATTTGCAAACTTACTGATCATGCTTTGTAAATTCTCATCCAAATCGTTAACAGCAGTGTGCCAAGCACTGATCCATGTGGCACGTCAATAGTCATAGGCCTGCAGTCCAACAAGCATCTAAAGACAATCTTGAACAATGACTCTCAAGTCCCTTTGCGCTTCAGATTTCCTAAGCATTTTCCCATTTAGAAAATAGTCTATGCCTCCATTCCTCCTTCCAAAGTGCATAACCTCAGATTTTTCCAGTTTTGGGCCCTGTGTCTAAGGAAGGATCTGCTGGCCTTGGAAAGGGTCTAGAGGGGGTTCACCAAAATTATTCTTGGAATGAAGAGCTTGTTGTATGAGGAACGGTTGAGGACTCTGGGTCTGTACTCATTGGAGTTTCGAAGGATGAGGGGGGATCTTATTGAAACTTACAGGATACTGCGAGGCCTGGATAGAGTGGAGGCAGAGAGGATGTTTCCACTTGTAGGAAAAACTAGAACCAGAGGGCACAATCTCAAACTAAAGGGGCGTTCCCTTAAAATAATAATAATTGCTTATTGTCACAAATAAGCTTCAATGAAGTTACTGTGAAAAGCCCCTAGTTGCCACATTCCGGCACCTGTTTGGGGAGGCCGGTACGGGAATTGAACCCGCGTTGCTGCCTTGTTCTGCATTACAAGTCAGCTATTTAGCCCAGTGTGCTAAACCAGCCCCAAAACAGAGGTGAGGAGGAATTTCTTCAACCAGAGGGTGGCGAATCTGTGGAACTCTTTGCTGCGCCAAATCACGGAGTGTCTTTAAGACTGAGATAGATAGGTTCTTGATTAATAAGGGGATCAGGGATCATGGGAAGAAGGCAGGAGAATGGGGATGAGAAAAATATCAGCCATGGTTGAATGGCGGAGCAGACTCAATGGGCTGAGTGACCTAATTCTGTTCTTATGTCTTCTGGTCTAACTCCGTGTTCTTCAAAGTTGGGGTTGCGACCCACGGGTGGATCGTGGGCGGGTGTCGGGTGGGTCGTGGAGCTGTTGTCCGCGGCGCTCCTGATCGCGCAAATCCCCGCGCAGCAGCCAGCTTTTCATAACGCCAGCTGAAAACCGCCGCGAACATGTTAAAAAAAATTTCGGCCGCATTGTACATGGCTGCACGATGATCTTTGTGCATGCATGCCGATAATCGGGCACGCATGCGCAGTGCGGCCGCTATTTTTTTTAAATGGTTGCAGCTTTTTTACAAGTTCTGTAGTGGTTTTTATTCATTTAATTGATTCATTTAATTTTTTTTTCATTTATTCATTTTATTTTTTTTACAAGTTCGGTGGGGTTTTATTCATTTTTAAAATTTTACTCATTTTATTTTATTTTTTTTCTACCAAGTTCAGGGAGTATTTATTTGATAAAATTTTACAGGAAAAAATACAGAACTTTGGACAGATGGAGACTCCATACTTTCCGACACCAGAAGGCTTCACCTTCATCCAACAGGTTCCATTGGAGGAGCGTGTACAAGGGCCAAAGGGACTCAAAATCATTTCCTCAATTTTTGTCAGCAGCAAACAAGGTAAGAGAAAATGGTGGGTCGCGCAGGTCGCCTGGTGTGGTTCGCGAAGGTCAGCCGGCTTGGGTCCCAAAGGTTGGCCGGTTGGTAAAAATGGGTCCTGGAAAAAAGTTTGAAGAGCACTGGTCTAACTCTTGCAAACTGGTAAAGCATGATCTTCCATGCACAAAGCCGTGCTGACTACTAATCAAACCGTGTCATTCCAAATACCTGTATACCTTATCACTTAGAATCCTCTCTGGACATTTGCACATTCTCCCCGTGTCTGCGTGGGTTTAACCCCCACAACCTAAAGATGTGCAGGAAGGTGGATTTGCCACACTAAATTGCCCCTTAATTGGAAAAAAATAATTGGGTATTCTAAATTTAAAAAAAGGTATCCTCACTAGTAACTTACCCAGGCTTAGTGGTCTATAATTCCCAGGTGTTTCTTTGCAGCTTTCTTAGGTAAGGGCACAACATTTGCTACCCTCCAGTCTTCTGGTACCTCACCCGTGGCTAACGATGATGCAAATATCTCAGCCAGGGCTCCCGCAATTTCCTCTCTAGCCTCATGCAGTGTGTGGTAGTCTGTGTAGAGGTATTACGGTACCGAGTAATGCTGGAACACCATTGGTAGATAATGTATGCTTCCCATTGGTCGAACCTGTATGGTAGCTCCGCCCTGCAAGGCGGGGTAAAAGAGCCCGTGCCGCCCCAGCAGCTTCCTTTCTGTGCCTGAGCTGCTGGAGGGGGAACTTATTAAAGCCTTCAGTTGGACTACAAGCTCGCTTTAGTAGTCATTGATCATGCATCAATTTAATAAGCTAGATTTAAAGAATGGAGCTCCGAATCAAGCCGGAGTGTCTGCAACTCAGCCCCCCATGCAGTAAACTCGGCGGCGACTTTCAAGCACTGGCTGGCGTGCTTCAACGGCTACCTCGGAACGGCAGAAAACACACCCACAAGAGAACAGAAACTGAAGATCCTGCATTCGAGGGTGAGCCCAGAAGTCTACACCCTCATCGAGGACACTGACGACTTCGATACCGCGATGGAGTTGCTGAAAGGACATTACATTCGCCCTGTAAATCAGGTCTACGCCCGGCATCTACTAGCGACGAGGTGACAAATTCCTGGTGAGTCACTGGAAGAATTCTACCGCGCGTTCCTAGTGTTGGGGAGAAACTGCAGCTGCTTGCAAGTTTCAGCAAACAACCACACTGAACTGTTGATTCGGGATGCTTTCGTTGCGGGTATGCTGTCCTCTCCAATCCGCCAGCGTTTGCTGGAGAAAGAAACTCTAGGCCTCAAGGAGGCACGGGCCCTTGCCGACTCCCTGGATGTGGCCTCCTGAAACTCCCGCGCCTACGCCCCCGACCGCGCGTCAGCCACCTGGGCAGCGTGGAATCCCTCTGCAGCCGACTCCGAGGCATCCCACATCCCCCCCCCCCCCCCCCCCCACGTGCTTGCGCTGCAAGACGGCCCGGCAACTCCGGGGAGCCCCGCTGCTATTTTTGCAGGCAAGCCAAACACCCCTTACAGCGCAGCCCAGCCCTTTCGTCCATGTGTAAAGGGTGCGGCAAAAAGGGCCACTTCGTGGCGGTATGCCAAGCCCGTGCCGTCGCTGCAGTCTCTGGAAGCTAATGCGGACCACCACTACAACCTTCTCCAGGGGCCCCGTGCGGCCAGCGAGCGCTGCCATCTTCCTCCTCCAGGGCCACATGTGGCCTCCAGGTGCCGCCATCTTGTCCCGCTGACGCCGCATGTGATGGATGGACGCCACCATTTTGTGCGCCCACAGCCATGTGCGAGCAGTAGTCGCCGCCATCTTGGATGAACTCCCAGGACCTCGGTGCAGATGACCACAGACCGCACAACGAGAACACCCAGCTGCTGCCTCTTTAATCCTCGGTGACCCTGGACCAGGCTCGGCCTCGAACTCTCAACTGCTACAACAACGGTGCTAATCAATGGACATGAGACGTCCTGCTTAATTGACTCTGGGAGCACGGAGAGCTTCATACATCCCGACATGGTAAGGCGCTGTTCTCTCCCCGTCCATCCTGTTAATCAAAAAATCTCCCTGGCCTCCGGTCCCCACTCAGTAGAGATAGAGGGGTTCTGTGTAGCAAACCTCACGGTCCAGGGAAGGGAGTTCAAAAATTACCGGCTCTACATCATTCCCCACCTCTGCGCGGCCACACTCCTAGGGTTAGACTTCCAGTACACTCTCCAAAGTCTAAATTTCAAATTCGGCGGCCCTATACCCCCTCTCACTGTCTGCAGCTTCGCGACCCTCAAGGTTGATCCGCCTTCCCTGTTTGCGAACCTCACCCCGGATTGCAAACCTGTCGCCACCAGGAGCAGACTGTACAGTGTCCAGGACTGGATCTTTATTAGGTCAGAGGTCCAACGGCTACTGAGGGAAGGAGTCATTGAAGCTAGCAACAGTCCCTGGAGAGCTCAAGTAGTGGTGGTAAAGACCGGGGAGAAGCATAGCATAGGATGGTCATCGACTACAATCAGACCATCAACAGGTTTACGCAGCTGGACGCGTACCCTCTCCCCCGCATATCCGACCTGGTAAACAGGATCGCGCTGTGGTAGTATGACTAGAGATACTACGGTACCTGGGAGTGTGAGCTGCTATTGGTGGAGAAGGCTCGCTGCTCATTGGCCCAAGTGTTGCTTTCTCATTGGTCAAGACGAAGCTAGCTCCGCCCAATGAGGCGGAGTATAAGAACCTGTGTTTCCCAACAGCCTTCATTCTTTCTGTACTCAAGCTGCTGGGGAAACATCTTGCAGATTAAAGCCTTCAATTCGGACTACTCCTTTGTTTCTGTGGTTATTGATCGCGCATCACGTGCAATACAAGGTCTTCTCCACAGTGGACCTTACGTCTGGCTACCACCAGCTCCCCATCCGCACGAGTGACCGCAAGTACACTGCCTTCGAGACAGATCGGCGGCTCTACCACTTTTTAAGGGTTCCCTTCGGTGTCACTAATGGGGTCTCGGTCTTCCAACGAGAGATGGACCGAATGATTGACCGATACAGTTTACGGGCAACATTCCCGTATCTCAATAATGTCACCATCTGCGGCCACGACCAGCAGGACCACGACACCAACCTCCGAAAATTCCTCCAGACCGCAAAAATCCTTAACCTTGCGTATAACAAGGATAAATGCGTGTTTAGCACCGACCGCCTAGCCATCCTCGGCTACGTAGTGCGAAATGGAGTTATAGGCCCCGACCCTGAATGCATGCACCCCCTTATGGAGTTCCCCCTCCCTCACTGCTCCAAGGCCCTGAAGCGCTGTCTAGGTTTTTTTTCTTAATACGCCCAGTGGGTCCCCAACTATGCAGACAAGGCCCGTCCTCTGATCCAATCCACAGTTTTTCCCCTGTCGATAGAGGCCCGCCAGGCCTTCAGCCGCATCAAAGCAGACATTTCAAAGGCCACGATGCACGCCATCGACGAGTCCCAGGTCGAGAGTGACGCGTCTGACGTAGCTCTGGCGGCCACCCTCAACCAAGCGGGCAGACCCGTGGCCGCCTTCTCACGTACCCTCCACGCTTCCGAAATCCGCCACTCCTCAGTCGAAAGGAGGCCCAGGCCATAGTAGAAGCTGTGCAACATTGGAGGCATTACCTGGCTGGCAAGAGATTCACTCTCCTCACTGACCAACGGTCGGTCGCCTTCATGTTCGATAATACACAGCGGGGCAAGATAAAAAAACGATAAGATCTTGCGGTGGAGGATCAAACTCTCCACCTATAACTGCGAGATCTTGTATCGTCCCGTGAAGCTAAAGGAGCCTCCTGATGCCCTGTCCCGCGGCACATGTGCCAACGAACAAGTGGACCACCTCCGAGCCCTACACGAGGACCTCTACCACCCGGGGGTCACTTGCTTCTTCCATTTTGTCAAGTTCTGCAACTTTCCCTACTCCATCGAGGAGATCAGGACAGCCACCGGGAATTGCCAAATCTGCGCGGAGTGCAAGCCGCACTTCTACCGGCCAGAGAAAGTGCACCTGATAAAGGCTTCCCGTCCCTTTGAACACCTCAGCATGGACTTCAAAGGTCCCCTCCCCTCCACCGACCGCAACACGTACTTCCTGAACGTGATTGACGAGTACTCCCGATTCCCATTCGCCATCCCCTGCCCCGACATGACCGCAACCACTGTCCTCAAAGCACTCCATAGCATCTTTACACTGTTTGGGTTGCCCGCTTACATACATAGTGATAGGGGGTCCTCCTTTATGAGCGACGAACTCCGTCAATTCCTGCTCAGCAAGGGCATTGCCTCGAGCAGGACGACCAGTTACAACCCCCGGGTTAACGGACAGATAGAGAGGGAGAACGGAACGGTCTGGAAGACCGTCCTACTGGCCCTACAGTCCAGAAATCTCCCAGTCTCCCGCTGGCAGGAAGTCCTCCCGGATGCCCTCCACTCCATCCGGTCACTCCTCTGCACCACGACCAACCAAACACCTCACGAACGTCTCCTTGTCTTCCCCAGGAAGTCCTCCTCTGGGACCTCGCTCCCAACCTGGCTGGCAGCTCCCGGACCCATCCTGCTCCGAAAACACGTGCGGGCGCACAAGTCGGACCCGTTGGTCGAGGGGGTCCATCTTCTCCACGTTAACCCCCAATACCCCTGCATGGCGTACCCCGACAGCCGACAAGACACAGTCTCCCTACGAGACCTGGCGCCCGCCGGATCGCCGCGCACACCCCCGCCACCAGTCCCACCCTCCATCCCACCGGTGCACATTACAGCCGCCCCCTTCCCAGGAGGATCGGTTCTTCCGCCGGCCCCGTCTAGGCCCCCCCCCCCCCCCCCCGCCCACCTACGCACCCCACAGACTCTCCCTTCCCAGGTCAATCAGCTTCCCCACCAGTGCCGTCTAGGGGTGTTGAAGCTGCCACAGAGATAGAAACCACGCTCCCGGAGTCACAGAGCCCGAACCTCCACCGGCGTCACCACCGAAACTTCGACGATCACAGAGGTCGACCAGGGCCCCCGGTCAACTGATTGCTTCATTTTAACGTGTATGTAGTTAATTGTAAATAGTTACGATAATAAGGCAAAACGCTGTATGGAGGTATTACGGTAACTCCATAACCATAACTTCTACCACGTTACCATGTTGTAATACCAAGCCACCACCCCTGCCAGACTCTTTTTTAACAGGGGGTGAATGTGGTAGTCTGTGTAGAGGTATTTTTTTTTTAAAATAATTTTTATTCGAGTTTTTCAACAACAAATTTTCTCCCCACGGTTAAAGTAAACAAGGTGTAAATCTACACAGAAACAGAAAAAGAAATCCCCCAATACAAAGTAATAAATTAATAACGAACAACAATACAAGAAAGAAGAAAATAACAAGCACACCGTCGCAAAAACAAACCCCCTTAACAAGCCTCGACAACTTCTCTAAAGTCGCAAACTTCCTATCGAGGAAAAGGTCCCCCATCCGTCTGATGCCTGCTCTGTGCCAACTCCCAAACCCACCATCCATTCTCCCCGGTGCAAACCGGTGATTGCCCCGTATTGGGGCCCACACTGAGGCCTTCGCTTCCTCCCTGTGCCGCCCCCACTGCCCCCAGATTTTGAGGGACGCCACCAATACCGGACTCGTGGAATATCTTGCCGGGGGAAGTGGAAGCGGGGCCGTCACCAAAGCCTCCAAACTCGTACCAACACAGGAGGCCACCTCCAACCTCTTCCATGCGGCACCCTCCCCCTCCATCACCCACCTGCAAATCATTGCCACATTCGCAGCCCAGTAATACCCACACAGGTCGGGCAAAGGCAAACTGCCTGCCTCCCTTCGCTCCAGGAATACCCTCCTTACTCTCGGGGCCTTCCGCGCCCACACGAACCCTAGAATACACTTATTCACCCTTTTGAAAAAAGCCTTCGGAATCAATATGGGGAGGCACTGGAAATGAAACAAAAACCTCGGGAGCACCGTCATCTTAACCGATGGACTCTGCCCGCCTCCCAACTCATGAACTCTTCCTCCATCTGTTCCACCAGTCTCGAAAAGTTAAGCCTGTGCAGGGCCCCCCAGCTCCTAGCTATCTGGACCCCAAGATATCTAAAGCTCCTCTCCGCCCTCTTCAACGTGAGCTCCCCTATCTCCCTCTCCTGGTCCCCCTGGTGCAGCACAAACAGCTCACTTTTCCCCACATTGAGCTTGTAGCCCGAAAAGTCCCCAAGTATCTTGAACACCTCTGGCATCCCCCAGCCGGATCCGCGACGTACAGCAGTAAATCATCTGCGTACAACGGCAACCGGTGCTCCCCCCCCCCCCCCCCCCCCCCACCCCCACACGCACAATCCCCCTCCAGTTCTTCGAATCCCACAGCACCATGGCCAGGGGCTCGATCGCTAACGCGAAGAGCAGGGGAGACAAGGGGCACCCCTGCATCATCCCCCGGGAAAGCCGAAAGTCCTCCGACCTCCCGTTCGTCACCACACTCGCCACCGGAGGTCTGTTAGAGGTATTACGGTACCTAGTAATGCTGGAACACCATTGGTAGATACTGTATGCTTTCCATTGGTCGAGCCTGTATGGTAGCTCCGCCCTGCAAGGCGGGGTATGAGAGCCCGTGCCACCCCAGCAGCTTTCTTCCTGTACCTGATCTGCTGGGGGTGGGGGGGGTGGGTGGGGGGTGGGGGGGGGGGGGTGGGTGGGGGGTGGGGGGGTGGGGGGTGGGGGGGGGGTGGGGGGTGGGGGGGGGTGGGGGGGGGTGGTGGGGGGGTGGGGGGGGGGGGTGGGGGGGGGGGTGGTGGGGGGGGGGTGGGGGTGGGGGGGGGGGGGGGCGGGAAACATCTAGTTTATTAAAGCCTTCAGTTGGACTACAACCTCGCTTTAGTAGTCATTGATCGTTAGCACAGTGTTCTTGGCTGTACCTGGTCAGGGTCAGGGCCAGGGGTTTACCTACCTTAATATATTTTGAAATTAAATGAAATGAAAATCGCTTATTGTCACGAGTAGGCTTCAATGAAGTTACTGTGAAAAGCCCCTAGTCGCCACATTCCAGCGCCTGTCCGGGGAGGCGGGTACGGGAATCGAACCATGCTGCTGGCCTGCTTGGTCTGCTTTAAAAGCCAGCGATTTAGCCCAGTGAGCTAAACCAGCCCCAGAAAAGCCCCTAGTTGCCACATTCCGGCACCTGTTCGGGGAGGCTGGTACGGGAATTGAACCGTGCTGCTGGCCTGCCTTGGTCAGCTTTTAAAGCCAGCGATTTAGCTCAGTGTGCTAAATTTTAATACACCCATCTCCGCTACTGTAATGCGAACTGTCCCCAATATACTGCCACTAACCTTCCAGGTTCCCAGGTCTTCATATCTTTCTCCACGGTAAATTCAGAAGAGAAATATTCTTTGAGAACCTCACCCATCTAGAACATAGAACAGTACAGCACAGAACAGGCCCTTCGGCCCTCAATGTTGTGCCGAGCCATGATCACCCTACTCAAACCCACGTATCCACCCTATACCCGTAACCCAACAACCCCCCCTTAACCTTACTTTTTAGGACACTACGGGCAATTTAGCATGGCCAATCCACCTAACCCGCACATCTTTGGACTGTGGGAGGAAACCGGAGCACCCGGAGGAAACCCACGCACACAGGGGGAGGACGTGCAGACTCCACACAGACAGTGACCCAGCTGGGAATCGAACCTGGTACCCTGGAGCTGTGAAGCATTTATGCTAACCACCATGCTACCCTGCTGCCCCTATATGTGTTCCACGCATATGTGTCCACCTTGGTCCTTGAGGGGCCCTATTTGCTCTCTCGTTATTATTTTTCCTTTAACATACTCAAAGAATCCCTTTGGATTCACCTTAATCCTCTCGGCCAAACCTAACTTGTAGTGATTGTAGATCTGAGTAGATGCAATACAACTGAGCAAGCACTAGAGGGAGCACGGGAGAGCTATATATACATAGGGACAGGAAGTGACGACACACTTCACGGAAGGCAGAACTCATAGCAGGACACAGACACAGGCAGGCAGCATTTGAGGTAGCCGTAAGTTAAGTTCTGAAGAGAGAACAAGTTCACAATAAAGCATCTCCACCTTTGAGACTACGAGCTTTATTAAGACACGAACAACACATGGTACCAAGAGTGGCTTCAGACGCTTACTACAGGACAACTCAGCTGCAGACACAGAAAGACCAAAATGGCATGGAAATCTCCTACTGGACATTGGACTTGGGAAGACATCGCTTATTCGAGGATGTGGCTTGGAACCCCACCTCGGATGGACACGACCGGCAATGTAAGAAATGTCTGGAAACTATTTAAACAAATGTTCGATTTTTATATCATAGCTAATGATGTAGCAGCAGCCTCAGACAAAATCAAAATAGCGATGCTCATCGCAGGGCATGAAGCTAGGAAAGTATATAATGGATTTAAATACTCAAAAGATGAAGACAGCAACAGCTTACAAACAATACTAAACAAATTTGAAGAGTACTTTAAGGAATTTGAACAGCACGGTATGCTCAGAGGCCAAACTGCACAGAGACTGAGTGATGCAAAACTCGGACAATCACTATCAAAACAAGATATCGCGAGTGAAAAGTACAGATCAAAAAGAAGAAAAAACTTGAATTTTTCACAAATCAAAACACTGAAATCCAGTCCAGATCGAAAGGAAAAGGTAACTTACAACTTTCAGAAAGAAAAAACGCTGAAATCCGCGATAAAATGGCGTCGGACCACATTTTACAGTCTCGGGCAGACAAAGAACAAAAAACTGCGCAGGGAACGGAAGCTGCATATGCGCAGTTACAATCACCCGCTTTGCGTTCTGCACATGTGCAAGCCACGCATGCGCAGTTAAAAAAAGTTCTTGTTGCTGATCGTTATGCGCATGCGCAGTGGACACAAAACCGCACAGTGAAGGAAGGCCGATTTGCGCATGCACAATTCATTCCTACGCATGACGTGTGAGCATCCCGACCATGCCTACTTAAAAGGGAATTGCCCGATAATTGAAAACAAGATACTTAAAGCGGTAAAACCAAACTTTCTTGCCTCAGAAGACAAAAAAACGCCTGAACTTAAACCAGCACTTGAAAACAACTCGCACAACACCCTGAAAAAAGCAGTCTGCACCACCCAAAGTGAAGAGAACAAAAAGAAATCCGAAACAAAAAAGATGATTTGGTTTTCGAAGAATACTAAGACATGGCTGAGTTATTCGGATATGCTGGTCACAGCATCAGCGACACGGTCGCAAAGCTCAACACGGATCTACTCGTGGTAGATGAATCCAACCAAGATGATTTGGTTTTCGAAGAATACTACTCAGTCATGGCTGAGTTATTCGGATATGCTGATCACAGCATCAGCGACACGGTTGCAAAGCTCCACACGAATCTACTCGTGGTAGATGAATCCAACACCATGGTACCATGGCAGATCGTCGATACATTGGATGACAGCAATACCCAAGACGAAGACGATGCCACACAGAGAGCACAGAAAGACTCCACAGAAAGAGCGATGACAGGCTCCACAGTGAGAGTGATGAAAGACTCCAAAAGGAAAGCAAGCAAACACTCCCTGACGAACACCATGCATGAACAAGACCATGAAGGTCAATCCGCCGTATCTAAGCAACCGCAAGCAGACTATGAAAGTCTACCAAGCTCACATAAACAAGAAGAAGACAATGTACATCTACCCACTGCATGCGAAAACAGTGACAAGGTGATCACACTCGACATACAAGAGGTACAGGATCACAGCGAGACTGACAGTTCTCAGCTTGTCTGTACAGAAGCACAGAGTAGGGCCACCCAAGAGTCCAGAGAGACCATGCCAATAGAAACCATCCAGATTTTGACTCCAGAAGAGGAGCACCAAGAGTCCAGTGAGACCACATCAACAGAAACCATGCAGATTTTGACTCCAGAAGAGGAGTGCCAAGAAAGCAAAGACGAGGAATCAAATCCACCACAAATGACTGATGTCACCAGCATCAATGCAACAGCAGATCAGTCTCACCATTCTCGAGACGAAACGTTCAATGCAACAGATTCCACAAAGGACATTCGCACCAATAACTGTGACAATGACTCAAATTATTCACACGGGACACTTATTGAGCACAGCAAGAACAAAAGCAACATGAAGCACGACAAGAACAACAAAAACCGCAAGAAGCACTGCAGAAACAAGAACAACAACAGCACCAACAAAAACTACAAGCACAACAACAAAAACTACAAGAAGAACAACAAAACCAACAAGAAGAATAACAAAGATAGCGACAACAACAAAGACAGAAACGACAAAAACAGCAACAAGAACGGCAACAAAAACAACAAAGACAGGAACAACAGAAACAACAGCAATGAAACAATGACTTGTACAAAATGGTACAACTCTGCACATGAAGGACAATGCCACAGCACACTGCAAAACAATGACAAGACTACAAACATTCCATGGGATGACAACGAATCGCATAAATTGACATCTGCTCCAGAACAAGCAAGCATACCAGCTTTCAAGGCAGATGAAATACTAAATCGATACCACAAGCACAGAAAAAAGTCCATGTCAGTCAACATCAGTGGTTCGACCATGCAGAAAACCATGGAATGACGTATTGGTTACTTAAAATAACAAGGAACACCAACAACATTCACAATGGAGTTGCAATATCAATATCACCACATCAACAACAACAAAAGAAAAACTCTGAACAAATTCATCAAGTTTGGACTCATAAATGTTTTCATTAAGATTGGACTCATAAATATAAATTGGCTTTGTAAAATATGCAATAGCACCATCACTTGTATAGATACACATATCATAAGTAACTGTTTTGTACAATTTTCTTTAACGATGTACAGAAAATTTGTAAAGAAAAAAGGGGGGATGTAGTGATTGTAGATCTGAGTAGATGCAATATAACTGAGCAAGCACTAGAGGGAGCACGGGAGAGCTATATATACACAGGGACAGGAAGTGATGACACACTTCACGGAAGGCAGAACTCGTAGCAGGACACAGACACAGGCAGGCAGCATTTGAGGTAGCCGTAAATTAAGCTCTGAAGAGAACGAATTCACAATACAGCATCTTCTCCACCTTTGAGACTACGAGCTTTATTAAGACACGAGGAACAACACATAACTCATGCCCCCTTTTTGCCCTCCTAATTTCCTTCCTGAGTATACCCCTGTATCCCCTTGTACACCTCCAGGCAATCTCGATTCCAGCTGCTTGTCCTGAGCCATGTCTTCTTTTCCCTGACCAAAACCTCAATATGTTTTGTAATCCTATTTCTGCCAACCTTGCCCTTCATCTTAACGGGAACATATAGACCCTGTACTCCAGCTATTTCACTTTTAAAGGCCTCCCACTTGCCGGAGGCCCCCTTGCCCTCAAACAAGCTACTCCAGTCAACCCTTGCAAGCTCCTGTCTAATTCCATCAAAATTCGCCTTGCCCCAATTTAGAACTTGCACCTGTGGACCACTTTTGTCTCGTCACTTGCCCAGCTCTATTTCCCAAGAGGAGGTCAAGTTTTGCCCTTTCCCAAGTAGGACCCTCCACATACAGCCTGAGGAAACTTTCCTGAACACACTTAACAAATTCCACCCCATCTGAGCCTTTAACACTATGGCAGTCCCTGGGCGGGATTCTCCCAGCCCGGGGCTGGGCTGGAGAATCCCTGCAACCGGGCCATGCCGCCCGCGCCGGCGCGCAGTTTTCTGCAGAGCGGAGAATCTGCGCCATTGGCATGGCGCCGGTCGCGGGCCGCTGTATGCAGCCGCTCTAAAAAGGCAGAGTCTGGGCGCAACCGGCGGGAACTCCGTGTGAAGGGTCGGGGGGTGGCCTGTGGGGGAGGGGAGGGCTCCAACCCCGGGGGGAGGCTCCGATGGGGCCTTGCCCGTATTCGGGGCCCACCGATCGGTGGGTCGGTATCTCGCTCCCCGGGCCTATTCTCTTCCGCGCCGGCCCCTGAACTCCCGCGCCATGTTGTGTTGGGGCTGGCGCGTTGAGGGAGGCCATTGCGTATGCGCGGGTTGGCGCCGGCGCCACAGTGCTTGCGCGAATCCCGCGGCGCACATTTCGCGGCGGGATGGGAGGCTGGAGCGGCAGAGAATCCCAGCGGCCCGTTCACGCTGTCGTGAAACGCGACGGCGTGGACACTCTGCCGCCAAATAGGAGAATCCTGCCCCTAGTCTATGTTAGGAAAATTTAAATCCCCTACTATGACAACCCTGTTAGTCCTGCAAGTCTCCCCAATCCCCCTGCATATTTGTTCTCCTAATTCCCGTTGACTGGGGCCTGTAGTACAACACCAATAAGGTCACCATCCCCTTCTTATTTCTTAGTTCCAACCACGAAGCCTCACTGGATGATCCCTCAGTTAGTTCATGTCTGACTACTGCCGCGATGCTCCCCTTAATCAAAAATGCAACACCCCCTCCTCTCTTTCCTCCACCTCTGTCCCGCCTAAAGCACTTGTGCCCTGGAACATTAAGCTGCCAGTCCTATCCCTCCCTTAGCTATGTTTCAGTTATGGCTATAATTTCACAGTCTCACGTAACTATCTGTGCCCTGAGTTCATCAGCCTTATCTGTCAGCCCTCT
Source organism: Scyliorhinus canicula (assembly GCF_902713615.1). Lineage (NCBI taxonomy): Eukaryota > Metazoa > Chordata > Chondrichthyes > Carcharhiniformes > Scyliorhinidae > Scyliorhinus > Scyliorhinus canicula. The sequence goes on from NC_052158.1 coordinate 103,901,304, forward strand.
TGCATTGAAATAGATGCAATTTAAACCAATCGGTTTTCCCCGCACCCTGCCATGCTCCTGCCTATCATGTCTATTCAGCTTGCCGTTGCTAACTACTCCATCCCCTTTTAGCCCCTCTGCTAATCTAGTTTAAACCCTCCCTTGTAGCAGTAGCTACAATATTGATTTCCAGGACATTGATTCCCCCTCCAGTTCAGATGCAACCCATCCCTCTTGAAGAGGTCACCTCTGCCCCAGGAAAGATCCCAATGATCTAAGAATCTAAATTCCTACCCCCTGCACCAATTCTTTAGCCATACATTATTATGCCATATTCTCCTGTTCTTACCCTCAGTAATAATCTTTTTTATTGTCACAAGTAGGCTTCCATTAACACTGCAATGAAGTTACTGTGAAAATCCTCTAGTTGCCACACTGGCGTCTGTTCGGGTACACTGAGGGAGAATTCAGAATATCCAATTCACTTAACAGCACGTCTTTCGGGACTTGTGGGAGGAAACCGGAGCACCCAGAGGAAACCCACCCAGACATGGGAGAATGTGCAGATTCTGCAGAGAGAGTGACCCAAGCCGGGAATCGAACCTGGGACCCTGGTGTGTGAAGCAACTGTGCTAACCACTGTGCTACCCTGGAAGTAATCCAGAGATTACCACTCTCGAGGTCCTACTTCTTAACCTTTTTCCCAGCTCTCTCTAATCACTCCTCAAGACCTCATCCCTATTTCTATTTATGTCATTTGTGCCAGTGTTCACAACTTTTGGCTGCTCACCCTCCCCCTTGACAATGTTCTGCAGCCGCTCTGATTTGCATTGGACAGTCAGTTCTTCCAGAACGTGGACCTCAGCATAACACCCTCTGTTCGCGTGAAGGCAAGTGAACAGCAGAGTGGCGACGCTGACTTGCTGTAGCGGGGGAGATTTGCATCGGGTGGTCAGCGGTTCTGGAAAATGGTTTGTGGAGGAGCTGTTGTCAAGGGACAAACCCCATGCGCCTAATTCATTCGGTGTCAGTTCAGTTAAGTATAACAGAGACCGAAATCTCATGATTTAGGGCTGTAGTACTATCCCTTGATTTGAATTTGGTTTACATACAGAAATGAAGAGGAAGAAACGCATTTTAAAAATTTGACATAATTATGGGAGAACAAAACTGGAACCTTAGTGAAAGAAAGAAAGAAGAAGAAAAAAATCGCTTATTTGTCACAAGTAGGCTTCAAATGAAGTTATTGTGAAAAGCCCCTCGTCACGACATTGCGTGTCATTGAAAAGTTGAATAAAACCATGTTGGATCTTCTCCAGTGTTAGAGGTCTGTTTCTACCTTCATTGCATCAAGTGCAGTCCACATCGAACCGACCTGCCTAACACATCAACCCCCTCACTCACACACATCTCTCCCCTCACTCCTTCTCTCCTCACACTCTTTCCCCTCACACACACTCACACTCACTTTCTCCACCCCTTCACCTTCACTGTCTCTCTCCCCCTCACATTCCCTCTCTCTCTTCTCCCTCACACTTTCGCTCATAGTCTTCCCATTCACTCATTCATTGAGAAACCAGTGGGCCTGGCTCTGGATGCCCTGTTCCTGCTCCCTGGCACCTCTGCTCCCTGGGTCTCACTCCCCAGGTCTTGCGCTCAGCACTGAGTTCCCTGTCCCAAGGGCCCCAAACTTATCACCTCTGATGTTTGCTGCTCATCCAATCACTGATTGTTTCTCTCCCACATTCGCCACTGATGAACCGATGAGCAGCAAACGTGGGAAAAAGAACTGGCCTGTGATTGGAGGAGAAGCTCTTTGCAGAGTCTTCCATTCAAACTCAAATATGCTGGCTTGGGGGGCAGCATAAGAGGGGCTTTGAGGGCTGCACAATGGACAAGCCTGCTTTATAGTCTCTTGTGTCTGGTGTGCTTTTAGATGACAGTGGCATCCTTTGTGATTGTGGCAAAGGTAAACCAGCCCTTCTCAACCTTCCTGACCTTTTGCACCCTTTTTGACTGTTGATCACACATTCTTCCTTGAAAGCCACTCCAATGATATCTAACTGTGTAGGACTCTACTTAACTAGTTTATTCTTGCCTGTCTAATCGTAGCCAGAGTATCACTCGCACTGCACCAATAATTCTGGTGTCCACCAAAGATCTATCCTTGAACGACCCCCACCCCATCCCGCCCTATTTCTCATCCAAATGATGTCCTTTGGAGACATCATCCAAAAATACAGAATGAGTCTTCACATGTACTCAGCTCCACCCCACCTCACCCAACTTCTCCACTGTTTTAAACGATCATTTAACAAATGTGCAGTGTTTAATGAGCAGAAAGTCCCACCCAACTAAACATGGGGGAGACTGATGCCATTGTCTTCAGTCCTGCTACTAACTCCATCCCTCTACTGAGCTGAACCTGACATTTTTCTACCTTGGTGTCATATTTGAACATGAGACTAGCTTCTCATCACACGCCCTGTGCCACCAGTAAGACTGCTTATTTTGACCTCCATAACATTGCTCAACATTACTCTATCCGTGCCTCACCTAATCGATTGCTGAGACCCTCATCAATGCTTTTCTTACCTCTAAACTTGACTATTCCAACATACTCCTGTCTGATCTCCCACATTCTATCCTCCAAGAACTTGGAGTCATCCAAAACTCTCCTGCCTGCGATTTTGCTCATGGCAAGTCCAGGGGCTGGTTTAGCTCAATGGGCTAGATAGCTGGTTTTTGATGCAGAACAAGGCTAGCAGTGCGGGTTCAATTCCCATACCTGCTTACCCGAACAGGCGCCGGATTGTGGCGACTAGGGGCTTTTCACAGTAGTTTCATATTTGTGACAAAAAAAGATTATTACTATTATTCACCCATCATCTCTGTACTCGCTAATTTGCGTCGGTCCCTGGTCAAGTAATGCCTTGCTTTTAAATTCTCCTTGTTTTTGAGTATCCCTATGGCATCACACCTCCTAATCTGTAATCTTTTCCAGCTCAAGACCATTTGAGCTATCTCTGCTAATACTAGTCTAACACTAGTCTTTTGATCACCTTTGATTTTAATTGCTCCATTAATTAATAGCCATGCCATTAGTTACCTCGGCCCTAAACACTGGAATTCCCTCCTTAAACATCTCCGCCTTTCTAACTTTTAATGCACTCCTTAAAACCTATCTCTTTGATCAAGCTTTTGATCATCTGCCCTAATATAGCCTCATTGGTTTGGTGTCAGATTTTGCTTCATAATACTCCTGTGAAGCACCTTGGAGTGAAGTTTTAGATTCAGACTGAGGAAAGATGAAAAGGTCACAAGGGCAGCACGGTAGCACAAGTGGATAGCACTGTGGCTTCACAATGCCAGGGTCCCAGGTTCGATTCCCCGCTGGGACATTGTCTGCGAGGAGTCTGCACTATTTTTTAGTTTAGAGTAGCCCATTTTTTTTCCCAATTAAGGGGCAATTTAGCATGGCCAATCCATCTACCTTGCACATCTTTGGGTTGTGGGGGCGAAAGACACACAAACACAGGGAGAATGTGCAAACTCCACATGGACAGTGACCCAGAGCCAGGATTGAACCTGGGACCTCGGCGCCGTGAGGCAGCCGTACTAACCACTGTGCCATCATGCTGCCCTCTTTAAATGCAGGAACACCATTAGATTCCCCCAGCCACACCGAGGCACAGGGTGGAGAAGCTGACCTCTACCCAAACAAAACCCTCTGCGAGCGATCAGCAAGGCTAAAGTTAACATCTGCCCTTCTCCACCTGCAACTCTGACGGGTCTCCCCCCCCCCCCCCCCCCCCCCCGCCCCAACCCCTCCTCCTATCAATATTTCTGTCTAAATCGGTCATAATTTTGTACATTCTATCAATCTTTATCGCTCCAAGGAGAACACCCAATCTTCTCCCACCTAACTGGTAACTTAACCACAAAAAGGAAGTTCAAAGGATGTGGTGAAAGTTAATCTTCTTTAATATATAAAAATAACGACGTTTAAAATACAGTATGGACTCAAAACTGGGGGCAACTAGCTAAACATCAAAATAACTAACAGAAAAGAATTCGAACTAACAACAGTTAAGTTTGAATAGACGCAGGTAACAACAACTAATGATGTCACAGCACTTACTGATGAGATCAGCAATGGATTTAAATTTTTTTTAGAGTACCCAATTCTTTTTTTTCCCCAATTAAGGGGCAATTTAGAGTGGACAAGTCACCAACCCTTACATATTTTTGGCTTCTGGGGGCTAGACATATGCCGACACGAGGAGAACGTGTAAACTCTATACGGACAGTGACCTGCGGCTGGGATTGAACCCGGGTCCTCAGTATCGTGAACAGTAATACTAACCACCACCTTCGCTACCCCTAGGACCGGGCGTCAATCCCCGACAATGCCGTTCCCGAACGGGAGCCCTCCAACGCGCGGCTGCCTCCCACCCGCCGTCACCGGAAGTCAGCCATCACCGCTTGAAAATGAAATGAAAATCGCTTATTGTCACGAGTAGGCTTCAATGAAGTTACTGTGAATAGCCCCTAGTCGCCACATTCTGGCGCCTGTCCGGGGAGGCTGGTACGGGAATAGAACCATGCTGCTGGCCTGCTGGGTCTGCTTTAAAAGCCAGCGATTTAGCTCAGTGAGCTAAACCAGCCCCTTCTTCAGCTTCTTCAGACTTTGGTGAGATCTTTTCACAGTTGTTCCCTCTGCTGCTAGAATTCAGCTTTCATAAAGGCCCTCAAGTCCGCTTGAGGCCTTTAAGCTCGCCCTTCCCCCGCCTGCATGCTGGAAGAGGCTTTTGTCTTTGCTGCAGGTTCAGCCAAATCTTTCACTGTTTCTGCGGGTCTGGTAACCAAGAAACATACCATTCCTGGGGGAAAGTACTCCTCTAACATTCACCTACGCCTTTTCATCAAAATTCCACCTCGTAATGATTAAAAAAGCTCTTTTCTGTAACCTTGGGCAGGAGCTGCCTTGTGTGTGACCACTTACTCCATGGTGCACACTGGAAACCAACTTAGTTTTAATTTTAAGGTTATACTCCTTTGTCCTGCACCACCAGAAGAAGTAGCTTCTCTCTACTATAGCAAAGTCTTTACTCATCAAAGACATTTCGATTGGTTCACCCCTGAACTGTTGATATTCGAAGAAATACAACATTAGTCTCTGCAACCTGTCCTCCATAATAATTTTTTTTTTTTTTTTTTTTAATTTAGATTAGCCAATTATTTTTTCCAATTAAGGGGCAATTTAGCGTGGCCAATCCACCTACTCTGCACATTTTTGGGTTGTGGGGGCGAAACCCACGCAGACACGGGGAGAATGTGCAAACTCCACACGGACTCCATAATAATTCTATGGTATTTTGTCAAAAGCTGGAGGTATGATGTCCAGAAATTAATGCTGTAATCGAGACATGGTCGACCCAGAGCTTCATACAACTGTAAAAATGTTAAGTCGCCATAGTCCCAGATGACCACAGGCTGCTTCCCTCTTTGAGGGGGAGAGCTGACTGGTGGTGATTTAACCTGAGGATCACCACACCTCAAGCAAGATGATGAAAGTGGGCCATAAGACCATAAGACATAGGAGCAGAATTAGGCCATTCAGCCCATCGAGTTTGCTCCGCCATTCAATCATGGCTGATTTTTTCTCAGCCCCATTCTCCTGCCTTCTCCCCATAACCCCTGATCCCCTTATTAATCAAGAACCTATCTATTTCTGTCTTAAAGACACTCAGTGATTTGGCCTCCACAGCCTTCTGCGGCAAAGAGTTCCACAGATTCACCACCCTCTGGCTTAAGAAATTCCTCCTCATCTCTGTTTTAAAGAATTGTTCCTTCAGTCTGAGATTGTGCCCTCTGGTTCTAGTTTTTCCTACAAGTGGAAGCCTCCTCTCCATGTCCACTCTATCCAGGCCACACAATATCCTGTAAGTTTCAATACATTCCTCCTCATCCTTCCAACGAGTACAGACCCAGAGTCCTCAACTTTTCCTCATACGAGAAGCTCTTCATTCCAGGAATCATTCTTGTGAACTTCCTCTGGATCTGTCCAAGGCCAGCACACCCTTCCTTAGATATGGCGCCCAAAGCTGCTCACAATACTCCTAATGGGGTCTGATAGAGCCTTATATAGCCTCAGAAGTACATCCCTAGTCTTGTATTCTAGCCCTCTCGACATGAATGCTAACATTGCATTTACTTGCCTAACTGCTGACTGAACCTGCATGTTAACCTTAAGAGAATTGTGAACAAGGACTCCCAAGTCCCTTTGTGCTTCTGATTTCCTAAGCACTTCCCATTTAGAAAACAGTCTGTGCCTCCATTTCTCCTTCCGGAGTTCATAACCTCACACATTTCCACATTGTATTCCATCTGCCACTTCTTTGTCCACTCTCCTAGCTTGTCCATGTCCTTCTGCAGTCCTCCTGCATCCTCAATACTACCTGTCCCTCTACAGATCTTTGTATCATCTGCAAACCTAGCAACAGTGCCTTCAGTTCCTTCTTCCAGATCATTAATGTATATTGTGAAAAGTTGTGGTCCCAGCACCAGCCCCTGAGGTACACTACTAGTCACCAGCTGCCATCCTGAAAAAGACCCCTTTATCCCCACTCTCTGCCCTCTGCCAGTCAGCCAATCCTCAATCCATTACCTTTAACACCATGGGCTCTTAACTTATTTAACAGTCCCCTATGCGGCACCTTGTCAAAGGCCTTCTGGAAATCTAAATAAATCACGTCCACTGGTTCTCCTTTGTCTAACTTTCTTGTTACTTCCTCAAAGAACTCTAACAGGTTTGTCAGGCAAGACCTCCCTTTGACAAAGCCATGCTGACTCAGTCCTATTTTATCATGCACTTCCAAGTATTCCACCATCTCATCTTTAATAATGGGCTCTAAAACCTTACCAATGACCAAAGTCAGGCTAACCGGCCTATAATTCCCCATCTTCTGCTTCCCTCCCTTATTAAACAGGGGTGTTACTTTAGCCACTTTCCAGCCCTCTGGGACCCTTCCTGCCTCCAGTGATTCCTGTGGAAAATCATGAAACAGCTGTCCAACCAACTGAGCTAAACTAGCATACCTTTCACCGTAAGTAATGCCAATCCTCCTTCTGAGTTCTGGCATTAGTTCTCAGCTTTTTATAGTACTATGTAGTAGGTCTGCAAGGTAAGCTATTGGGTCCACCACACAGTTTCTGATTCGTCATTAAACTTGAAACACATGGGTAGCGCGGTAGCACAGTGGTTAGCACTGTTGCTTTTCAACGCCAGGGTCTCAGGTTCGATTCCTGGCTTGGGTCACTGTCTGCAGAGTCTGCACGTTCTCCCTGAGTCTGCATGGCTTTCCTAGGCATGCTCCGGTTTCCTCCCACAAGTTCCGAAAGACGGGCTGTTAGGTAATTTGGACATTCTGAATTCTCCCTCCGTGTACCCGAACAGGCGCCAGAATGTGGCAACTAGGGGCTTTTCACAGGAACTTCATTGCAGTGTTAATGTAAGCATACTTGTGACAATGAAGATTGTTATTATTGAATCAATTTTCCAGGAACCTGTAGTCTTATTATGGTGGCAAATCACAGCATGTGCCATATATTGCACTTATCTGGTAAATTCCAGATCAATGGGCAGAGTTATGTTCATAATCCTAGGTCTGTTACTCAAAGGTTACCATAACAGCAAGGCTAGTTATAGTATAGGAAGGAAGTGATTGCACTGGAGGGGTACAGAGACGATTCACCAGGATGTTGCCTGGGATGGAACATTTACATTATGAAGAGAGGTTGGATAGATTTTGGTTGTTTTAGCTGGAGCAGAGAAGATTGAGGGGTGACCTGATCGAGTTGTACAAGATTATGAGGGGTATGGACAGGGTGGATAGGGAGCAGCTGTTCCCCTTAGTTGAGGGATCAGTTTTGAGAGGACACAAATTCAATGTGAGAAGCAGGAGGTTTAGGGGGGATTTGAGGAAAACCTTTTACCCAGAGGGCGGTAACAGTCTGGAATGCACTGCCTGGTAGGGTGATAGGGGTGGGTTGCCTCGCATCCTTTAAAAAGTACCTGGATGAGAACTTGGCACGTCATAACATTCAAGGCTATGGGCCCAGTGCTGGAAAATGGGATTAGGTAGGCAAGTCAGGTGTTTTTCATGCATCGGTGCAGACTCGAAGGGCCGAAGGGCCTTTTCTGTGCTGCATTATTCTGGTTAAAGTATTGTCAAAAACATAGGGCAACAAGAAGCATCAAGAGAATGGTGCAAAATACATGCACCAAGAATTTGGAGTAAGAGAGCTAGAAAGAGGCCAAAATACAACAGAAAAATTCTTTAAAAACCGTTTACATACTCCAAGTGATAGAATTTGAATTCACATCAGCAAAGGGAAGCACTAACTGAGGGTCGGATTCTCCCTGAAAAGATGGGAGGGAAGACTGCAAGGTAATTTGGCACAGGCTACTTTTATTTCCTAGCAACCAATGAAAGTGCCAGATGACCATTTTGAATAGGAAGTGATGGGTGACATAGGAAAAAAATTAAACAAAGCATTGCTTATTTCAGAAAATATATTTTTAAGAAGGTCAAGCTCAAAGTGAACTGAACCATACCTCCATGTGGTAATTTAGAATATATTTTCAGTATCTAATTATCAGCAGTGAAGGGGAGATTGCAGAACAAATAACCTCAGAAGAAGATTTGGTTTCAACTATTATTTCGAGGTAAATAGATCATGTTCCAGGTTTTCTACTCTTAAGAACTCTGGAGTGGATACAAAAATCAAAAGACCACATTGTTGTGCTAATAGGCATGACGAAAGCTGCATTTGTTTGCTCCTATTGGTGGAAACATTTGAAATGGAAGGTGGATTGAAAGCTGATTAGTGAATGGAGAAGACTTTAAACTATCCAACCATGAACAATTAGAACCCAGAGAGGTGAGACTGAAATCATGGCATTCATTCAGAAGGTTTAACAGTGATAGGTCAAAGAAAACTGAACGAGATGGAACAAAGTCACTTTCTCTTTCGGGCCATGTGACATGTTGAACAAACCCTGAATGTGTGCGCTGTACAAAAAGGGTCTTTTGATCAATTGGTGGCTCATAGGGTTGAAGATTTTTACCTTCTAACTGTATGAAAACCTGGAACAGGCATGGTGGTTAGCACTGGCTATCTCATGGCACCGAGGACCAGGGACGATCCTGGCCCCGGGTCACTGTCCGTGGTGGAGTTTGCCGATTCTCCCCATGTCTGCGTGGGACTCATCCCCACACCCAAAAAGATGTGCAGGGAGGTGAATTGCTGAATTGCCCCTTAATTGGAAAAAAATAACTGGGTACTAAATATTTTCAATGAACTGTGTGAAACCAGGTATAATCCTCAGAATGATTTTTAATATAATGACCCAGAGAGCAGTACCTATGGTAATCTGATACTAGATAATGAAGTATAGATGTCCAGGTCTTTCATC